>NC_142008.1:92391426-92691426 GCF_049901715.1 Pseudonaja textilis
TGTTCTGTATAATGTCAGCTTCCAATAAGTATATCTTTGGGAAGCACTGTGAAGCTTGAAATGGCAGTCAAATGGAAACTGAATACAAGAAGCATAGGGTCATATTTGCATGTTCTTGTCCAAAGAATTTGCACGTTCTTGTTACCTCTTGCCCATAACTCTTCCTGAGCCAAGCTATTTGGTGGTTTAATTATGTGAGTGGGCAAGATGTATTTGCGTTTCCTTGCTAAAACAAGAGTTTGTACAAGGTGATTTTAAACGCATTTTCATACGCATTCTGAAAACATCCAGAGAAACCATATATTTGCAGTTAGCATTATCAAGGTAAAATCTTAATTATCTTATAAATCAATTTCACCAGTCTAGTGCCCCCCCAAATCTGTGATGCCTGCAACATCCAATAATACTAGCCAACGTTAATGTTAGTTAAAAGTTAGTTAAAATTGATGGCAATTGTAGTCTGTCATCTGTGAGATCCATCTTAGGGAAGACTGCCTTAGATCAACTTTGAACTTATTTGCTCAGAAAATCTTCTATTAGTACCTGAAAAACTATATTTGTAGCCTGAGTCTTCATCCCAGTATTCTTTCTTACCTGCTATTGTTTCAGTGCAACTTAAAGTAGAATATTAGTATATATTTTACTCTTTTCCTACCTCTGTTTTTAAGGATGGTACAGGACAAAGTATATTCTTTTATTCTTCACAGTGTATCAGACCTTTTCTCAAAGTCTGAAATGATCAAAATATCAATTCTGTAATATCTAGTTTCTTTAGCTGACCCAAGAATTTTTAAAAGTTTTATCTATCTGATTTCTTGCAGCAATTCTACAGTTTTATATTGTATATCAACAAATACGCCCACACAGTGAAGATTCAAAAATCTTTATATGTACAAGAGATACATAGTAAAGGCTGTAAAGGCTAATCACATCTACCAGTGAAGGCTAATCACATCTACCAGTACAAAAACAGGAACCATTGCAAAGAACTATGTGTCATGCTATCCTGTAACTGGTAACTTAAGTTTCAGATGCTGTGAACATAAGTTTTAAGAATTTGGGGTTTTCTCCTATTTTTGATGGTTTAGGAGAAGGCTTTTGTAGCTTTTTAACACTCCCCATAATTAGATTTTACGCAGCCCTTCTCCATGTTGAAATATATAAATCCTTCTCTGCAACTGTGCAAATATGCCAAGGAAAAGGCTTTTATAAGGGGTGTAATTTTTATGTTTAACAGCAAATGCTTCAAACTTCATTCATGGTGCCTTATCCTTAAATGGCTCCCAATGGAGTTTTGTGTCTGTGCGCACACACAAAATTGGATATTGTAAGCTTCATGCACACTCTGTCTTCTCTCACTATCTTTGCTCAGCAGTTCCATTTCTATTTACTGCAGAAACACTACTGAGTAATTCCTGTAGTTCCAAGAACCAGAATTTGGGTCTATTGCACTGCTGCTTTTGATTTAGATCTGACCTTTGCTTTTCACAGAAGACCTTTGGGAGTTTTTTTCTTTGCACGCATTTCAAGTAAATTTCTTTAGGATGTTGGCAGTGAAATAATTATTGAGTCCATTTTAAGGGCACATGTGGACTTGGTTTTTTTAAATTCTTATTGGAACTTGCATGTAATATTCTTTCATAATTTTATTGCCCTGATTAAATAATTGAGAATTCTCTTGATGTGGCATTAGGAGGAGTTTCATTTTTAAATCATTTTGATAATTTTCACTTTGAACAGTCAAATACTTCATGTTCACCTAAATTTCAAATACGGTTGACATATGATAAGCATACTGTAGATCAGTGTTTCTCAACCTTGGCAAAGATATGTGGATTTCAACTCTTAGAATGCTGGCCAGCTGGCTGGGAATTGGAATCCACATATCTTCAGATTGCCCAAAATTGAGATAATTTTCCTACATTTTTTAAAAATATAAACAATCCTTTTTAAAAATTGCTCTTTCTTTGCGGGATCTTTCAAGAACTATTGCTTCTCAGTTTTCTTTTTCATTTGCAGGGGACAATAATTACTGTATCAATCAACAGGAGGGATGGCTATACAATTTCCTCACAAAGGTAGAAGTCATTGCTCATTCAGGAGAATGCATAATGCTCCCAGTACAATACAATTACATAGCTCTGAATGGGAAGATCATTCCCCCTTCCTCATCAATATGTACCGTTAATCAGCATCTTAGTTTTAACATGCAGTTCAACAATATTCCCTACAGTTGAGATGAGAATAGCCTGTGAAGATAGCATATGTTGAAAGGCTGGTTTCAGGGGAGGAGAAAAGTATATTACTTTTATTCCCTAGTGGCTATGTTTGATAACGCCTCCTCTTTTAATATTTCACTACTTCACAAGACACTGTATCTGAACCACAGGAAGTGGTGCTGTCTTTTATTAAAATTGTAGCTGCATTGACTGATGCAGAAGTGAGTCTGTGTCCATGATCTAATAAATTAATCAAATGCAAATACTGTTTCTGAAATTTGTTCTTTTTAAGCACATACCACATTGAATATGTCAAATATTTTTTATTTATATTTCATTATATTGGCTCAGTGCTATTTGAGATTTCACAAGAAATTCCACAACCTGTCTTTGGAAACTTTTGAGGAAACAAAGAGCAAACTAAGAATTCTTTGCATCGAGCAATTTCTAATGTAACCTATTCTACAGTACAATTTGTTATATTTTATTTTCATTTATTTTTCTTATTGTATTGTCAAATGCAGGTAGGCCATAGGACTGCTCTTTGAAGAAAAAAATGGTTGTAGGAAAGGAAGTGATAACTTCCTTTATTGTATGGATAGCCCTCAATTAACTACTGCTTGGTTCAGTGACCATTCTAATTTATAATGGTGCTGAATCTCTCTCTCTCACCAATTTAGTTCAGATGCTTTGACTACGGCTGCCATAAATTAGCCAGTTTGCTCGCATATTATACGGAAATCGTAGTTCTAAACATCTAGGGAGCAATATCTCTGCTCTGCTACAACTTCCATTTTTTACTTATAAGTGGAAACATTCAATAATTTTCGCAGCCTTCCAGACGTTTGCACTGCAATTTACAGGATTCACAACCCGCAAAAATTTAGCTCCCGTGGCTTGTACGAGCGTTTTCCTTCCCGCTAGAAGAAAAAAAAACCCGCTAAGCGCGCTCTTTTTAGACTGCTTATCAGCTGCTTCCCTTTTATTTTGCAGCAAGGTTAGATGGGAATTGTAGTTCTGTTTGCTAAGTGGCAGTTTTGCATTCAGTAAAAGGATGCGTACTTCTGCTGTCTTAACTGGGAATCCTTCCTGTCCTATTATTACTTTAATCTGAAAGGAGGGGAGACAAGTTGAGTAGCGGGGAGCGGCGTAGAAGGGGCAGGGCCAATGGAAATTGCGTTCGGCGCGAAGAGTGGCGATTGGTTGGCAGGGAGCGACACCGTTCGGACTTACCAATCGGCAGGACCGAACGCCTAGAGCGCGCGCGGAGAAATTCTACCAGTCAGTCCCGGGGAGAAAAGAGGTGAGTGAGCGACGAGTGAGTCCCGCTGTCCTAACTCGACAAGCTTTTCCAAAGGATTCGGTTATGATGGGTGCTGGGTCTCGGGCTTAGTCGGGAAAAGGGCGGTATATGGAGATTGACGAGGGGAAATTTCTGTGTGCGGGAAAGAATCAGCTTTCCGTCGCAGGATTTGAAACCTGAACATGCTGGCCGCCTCTCCCCGTCCGATGTACGGGCCGGGGGTGGGGGGCGGGAGACGTTAATTAAGTTAGAAAAGATGGAAGTTGGGGTAGAAAGGGGAGGGCATAGGTTGGAAAAGGCCGCGCTGAGGAACACCCGCCATTGAAGCCGATAAACGCATGGCAGGTCTGCGCTTCCGTTCCGTCTAAGTGGCAGTGATTCGGGGAGGGCGATCGTGTGTGTGTGTATGTATGTATATAAAAATAGGAAGCATAGGCTGGTTGCCCTCATACAACCCCCTCCATGAAAAATTAAGCCAGACTTACTTAGCTTAATGTCCTCAGGGCACGTTGTTGCAACATCCGAGGCAAAGGCCATGTTGGCTATAGAAAGGAAGAAGTGGGGTTGTAATCCCGAGAGCACGAATTTTAAAACTCAACAGCCAAGGCTGTCTGGATTTACTGTAAAATACTAAAATAATACAGTTTGAATAAAATATAGGCATAACGTGGGAAAATAAAAAGGTTTTCATCTTCATACAAAAAATGATGCCAATTGAACTATTTGTAGTGTATTAGAGATTTCTAGAGAACATTTTGCTTAGTTTGAATACTTTTTTTCCTCCTCTGTTTCGTTCTAGTACATCCATTATGCCTAGTACGAGGTCTCAGTCCCAGATCCAGAAGACTATAAACTTTCCAAAGCGAAAATCAGTCAGGACACTTCAGAAATCATTAGAGAAAAAGAAGGGTTCCCATCTAGATTCAGCAACATTGTCAGTCTCTTTGGCATCTTCTCCAAAGCAGGTCTTGCCTCTCAGTCCCCGCAAACGCCTAGGTAAGCTGCCTTTCCTTATACCTCCCAAAATATCCTAGCATAATATTGAATATCAGCATGTATAGATCATTTTCTTTAAAATAAAAGTAATAGAAAGGGTTGACAAAGTACAGGTAGTCCTCAATTTACAACAATTCATTTAGAGACTGGCGGTGAAAAAAGTAACTATATATAACCATTTTTCACACTTACGACTGTTGCAACATCCCTACGGTCACGTGATTTATGTTTGGATGCTTGACAGCTGGTTCATATTTATGATGATTACAGTGCCGCAGGGTCATGTGATCCACTTTTGCAATCTTCTGACAAGCAAATTCAATGGGGAAACCAAATTCACTTAATAACGATGTTACTAACTTAATAGTTGCAGTGATTCACTTAACAAATGTGACAAGAAAAGTCATAAAATGGGACAAAGTTAACAAATTTCTCACTTAGCAGCATAATTTCTGAGCTCAATTGTGTTTGTAAATCGAGGACTACCTATAATTGCTTATAAATAGAAAATTTCCAAAATATACGAACCCAAAATACCCATGGTTGACTATTAAAAAAAATACTATGATTTGGTCAAGTTGAATGGTGAGATTAGACAAATTGTGTGCTGAATTAAACTTGCCTATTCAATTCTTTGGCATTCTAATTCTGTTAAAGCACAGGCTATGACACAGTTATTATTGTGGGAAGTATTAGGTCTTGTATTAGGTATATACCAAATAAGAGTGCAAAATATCCTTTCATTAATGTTTACAACTATTAAGATTTGTTAGATTTATGTTCCATTTTTCCTTTTGGAGCTTAAGACTGTATGCATAGCTCCCACCTCCATCTTCCTCTACCATAATAACCCTGCTACATAGGCTAGACGGAGAGGAGGATACTACTCAGTGAATTTTTGTGATTGAGGATTAAGTTGAACCTGCATTTCCCCTGTCCTAGTCCAATATCCTAAAGATTATAACAGAATGGCTTGCTCTGCTAGCTAGCTTTGTCACCCAACTAAAAATTAGAGAACTAATTTATGCAAAATAAATTAATAAATCTTGGACAATACTAAAATTAGTTCTAATAACATTTCTATAAATAGACTTATTTACAGAGTACTGAGTTTCAGTTTTTTAAAAAATTACAAATCCAAGTGTTTTGAACTTCACTATTGCAAGAGATGACCAACTAGTGAATTAATAAAAGTGAATCATTAAAAAGTTCACAACAGGTTTCCTCGGAGCTCCACCCATAGCCTATTTTTAAAAGATAACATTGAGTGCCTCAAAATGAGACTTGGAATAAAAGGACAACTTTTTAAAGAAGTCTCTGTCTGAATTTCCCCTACATTTTTATATTTATTTTCTACACTTTCTCTTTGTTTACTCTAGGTGATGACAATCTTTGCAATGTTGCCCCCTTGTTACTTTGTACCCCAACTAAGCAGAGTAAAAAAGAAAACAGCCTTCCAGCAACCTCCCCCAGGGCCCGGACTTTATTCTTCAGTGAACATTCAGGCTCCAGGACTCCCACCAAGTGCAGCAATTTGATTCAATCTCCTATACAGAGGAGTCAAGAAACACCCACCACTATGAAGTATTACTCTCTTAAAAAAGAGCGAGTAAAAATGCAACTGTTTAAGCCAGAAGGTATGTAACAATGGTTGGATCTATTGTTTCAATCTGTCTTTTCCAGGGAACTTCAGTATCAAAACAAAAACCCCTGCAGCTGTATATTATTTTATTTCTTTATTTAGTCATTCCATTTATATAGCTGCCGATCTCAAGAAAGTGACTTGAGGTAGCTAACAACAATTTTGAAAAACAGCAAAAACCAACAAAAATAGACAATCACCCGATATGGCAAAAGCAAAAATAAACAAGCATCAATACAAATTCAATGTAAAAATTTTACAAAAAAATAAATATAATATTTATATTAGCCATATTATTATTTCTTTTATTGTATAGAATGGATAGGCTAAGAATGACTTGGTAACAAGTAAATGAAATTCTAAGGTGATTTTATTTAGGAACCAACACAATACCATAAAGATTTAGATTTCTGTTAAAAATAGCACCACAAACTATAGTTGAATCAATTCATTTGAACTTTCAGATTTTTAGTTAAAATATGATTGCTAGAAGACTTGAAATAAAGTCTACCATCCTTAGTCATCAATAATGTGTTCTTAAGGGACATTCCATTAATGTTCTGCCAAAGCATTGGGTACTTCCAAAATGATATTTCTAAAGTTTGTTTGAATTGTTAAATATTCTTTTCCTTGGCTGGCTGAAAAATGATTTTCTTTGACATGTCTATCATCTTGCTTTTCCTCCCCCAATATTTTTCTGACTTCTGTGTGGCCCTGAGCATTCTCTAGAAAAAGAAAAAAGGAGGATGAAAGTCCTCTACTTTCCAGCTATCTCAAACAAAAATAAAAAGAAACTACTGTGAAAATAATAAAAAGCATACTTTTCCATGTTAAAATAGGTAGACTACTTTGAAAAGTTGAAAACAGCAGGGGGAATAGAGTATAAAAAGATTTTTTCTTGGGTAGCTTGAAGGAAACTGGGAAGCCAGCGAATTAAAACTAATAGAAAATGAATGAGGAGCAACTGTCCAAGGGGAAAAGGGTTATGCATATGATGGATGAATTCGAAGTGGTTATATATGTGCACAGAGTTGTGAGTGTGAAAGAGAAGAAATGGGTTATTTGAAGGGGAGAAGCTGTTTTGAGGGGATTGAGTTTTAGAGCTTTACATTAGTATTGATACTGGGGTTATGTATGGAAGAAAACAATTTACTATTAATCTTCCTATTTATAAAAAGTACTCCTAGAAAAAAAAATGAAAATACTATTTGGAAAAATTGGTTTACCTCTCCATGGAAAGGGTGTTTTGATAAGGTACAGAAGATTTAATATATAAACCTACCTTCTCAGTTATTTTCAAACACATTTTCTAAAAAATACATTCTGATGTTGTAATAATAACTTGTGTGATTCCCACCCTCCTACCCAATGTCATCATGGTAGCCATTTTATTTCGGTGTTGCAAATGTTTCCCAAAATCATAATGTAACATAACAAATCCTAAATTCCCTGCACCAAAAGTTAGAATGAATTTGCTGGGCATGCACCAATTTCTCCTCTTCATTGATCATATTTATTTATAGAATCCTATGTCACTGATCTTCAGACGGCGTTAGAAAGTCAAGATAATATATTGACAGTATCAAACAGATAAAATGCAATATTTGGCTTGCTTAATCTGATAAGAATCTATGTAATTGAGCAATCTATTTCATTGTTAATAAGAACTCAGTTAAAAGTATATACAGCTAATTTAATAGCAAAACTTTACCTATTATAATTTAGTTTTCTAGAAATCAATGCTGTCATCTATTGTGTCAAGACATGTTTTTGTTTTATGATGACTGTTTGTTTTAATGCAGGTACCTGTTATCAACAGGCAAAAAGTCTTCTTCACACAGCTGTTCCAGACCAATTGCTTGCAAGGGAAAAAGAAACAGGTATTCTGCAACAATTTCTCCTGGAACACATCTGCAGAAAGAAGCCTGGAAGCCTTTATATATCTGGAGCCCCTGGCACTGGGAAAACTGCTTGCCTCAACAGAGCCTTGCTGGATTTGAAGGTAACCGCTGGATTTGACCATGGGTATAAAATGTTCCTGAAATCTTTCTTTGAAACAGTGTGCAAACAATTATTGCCTACTCTTTTGCATATAATGTTATTGTGGTAGTAGTTTGATGTTGATCTATTTCTCATTTTACAAAATTATAGTGTATAGCAGTGGGGGAGGGATTCAGAATCATATTACTTATTATAATATGTAAACTGAGGTCTATTTCCCCTCTAGCCAACCAAAGGATTTGCAGAACTTGGCCTACTTCTCATCCAGCTCCAGGGCCCAACAGTAACGCGCTTACCTTTTGTTTTTTTGTAGAGGAGCCCAGCTCTTGCGATGCAAAACTCATCTTTCTTGCAGAGGTCACGAGCCTTATGGCAGCCATATGCTATTCTGGCAAATAGGGCTACTAAACCAAGTCCCTTGGTAGCTGAAAATAGGCTTTGGCTTGCAGGTTACCACTCTCAGTGCACTGGTTGCTTCTGCTGACAGGCTTTTGGCTCCCTTACCTGGCTGAGTGGCTGGCTTGGGAGAGAACCAAGTCCTAGGGAAACATGATGGGATTGGGGGGTGGGGGAGTTTGCTGCAGCATTCCTGCAGTTGGTTGTAAGAGTGAACAATGTCAGGGGCACTTCAGCATTCATAACTCTTTTTGTGGTCTCATAATTTTGAATGATCGCTAAGAGACCAGCCATAAATCAAAGTCTACCTGTATTCTGTGGATTCTGAGTCCTAACTGACACAAAACATGATTGAATGCAACGTTTGAATTTGCATAAATATGCCACTTTAACTTTGTTCTTAAGTCAGTTTTAACTCTGTTGTATGCATGCATTTATACCTCTTTATGTTTTTATTCTAAACTGCCAAGTGTCACTTAGATGTGATACTTAATCGGTATGAGAGATAGGTAGGTAAGCAGGCTCAGCAGCTCAGACTAACAGGTGTGGTTTCACTACAAATAGTCCTTGACTTAACACCATTCTTTGTGATCGTTTGAAGTTACAATGGCACTGAGAAAAGTAACATGACTGCTTTTTATGACCATTCGTAGCATTCCCTTAATCACATGATCAAAATTCAGACATTTGGCAATTGGCATCTATGGTAGTTGCAGTATCCTGGCATCATGTGATCGCCTTTTTGATCTTCTGACAAGCAAAGTCGAAGATAAAACCATATTCACTTAACAAACATGTTATTAACTTAATTTCAGTTATTTATTTAGCTAGCAAGAAAAATCGTAAAATGGGGTAAAATTTATTTAACAACTGTTTTGCTTAGCATTGTTTGCTCAGTTGTGGTTATAAGTTGAAGACTAATATAGAGTTGCAACATGCATTCCATTCAAATGGGAGGATTGATGGTGAAAATTAATATCTCTTCCTCCATGGGTATGATCTTAGAATGCACATCTTATTCTTTGCTATTGTGACAATAAAACGAAAATGATCTTAACATCAGTTCTTGCCTTGATCTTGGTTTTTTGTTAATAATAGGGAAACAAATCATTTATTCTTTGCCTCCCCATCTAATGTCTAGGAACTATAAAAAAAGGCTCCCTGGACTTTGCCAGCCATGCAAAGAGCAAAACTCATGTGCAATTTGTTGGCTTTGGTACTGTAGTTGTATGGGATCATGGGGCTGGAAGAGATCTTGGAGATCTTCCAGTCCGACCTCCTCCCAAGACAGGGCAAATGGTTGTCCATCTTTTCTTCAAAACATCCAGCAATGGAGCCCCCACAACTTTGGGAGGCAAGCTGTTCCATTGATTAATATTCTAAAATAATTATATTCTAGAAATTCTATTATATTTAATTACATAATGTAGAATACTATACAATTATTTGTATATTTACACGCATATAAAACATGAATTATTAAAATGGTATTATATTCAATTATATAGAACATCTTAATATTTTAAATTCATTTTCTGTTTGAGCCTCTCAGATAAATTTTATTGATTTGATCATGAGCAGCAGGAATAAAATATATGTGTTGCCTATTTCATGTAATATAGGCATTTTTATGGCTTGTCACATCTTCCTTTCTCAAAGGAGGGCTTTGAACAGGAGGCTTTTCCTAAAATATCTAGGATGTTGTAGTTTAAATAAAAAGAACAATTTTGTTTTTCTGTTCTCAGCTTAGTAGAATAAAAATTCATATATGAGAATATTTGTCTATTCTGCACATTGGATTGTTACCACATTAGTAAGGAAAGTGTTGGTTTTGTTTTATAGCAGTTTATCTTCTTGATTCTTCTCGGAGCTCCTACTGTTCAAAGCTGCCTTCCAGGTTGCTTTTGGACTCTCTTATAGAGTCTAAGTAGTGATCAAACTTTCACATCTTCCTTATAGACAGAACTCACTGGGATTCAGATCACAGTCTTAAATTGCATGGCCTTAAAGAGCTCCCAAGCTGTCTTCCCAGCAATTGCCGAACAGTTGGGCCTGGCTGGAGCTGCCAAAGCGGCCAAAGGTGATGTCATCAGAAAGCTGGAGAAATGGTTGACATCAGAAAGTGCATCGATGGCGTGAGTAGATTTCTTATGGGAAAAGTTTGTTTCTTTAATTTAGTCATCCGTTGGAAATAATCATGAATTTATGCTGTGCATGAAAAAAACAGCATATTTGGTTGTTTTGGAACTCTAATTTACAGTATATGAGAGCATCACAGAATCCCTGTCTGCTTCACAAAAAAAACTAACTTGCTAAACTCCAGTGAGTGAGTGGCATTTTCTACCTGAGATGGAATTGTCTGGCTGATAATAATTTGAATGAAATGTTCTGGAGTTAGAGCAATCTTTGCAGGAGAATTACATATCTTTCCTATGGTGTTCTCCCTATAACTCCTTCCTTTAAATATATGGTCAAGGTTTAATAAACTGAATAAATTGGTCCATTGAAATTGGATTTTGTTCTCAGATTAAGCCATTTGACAGTATTATTAGTGATAACAATTCTATCCAGAGAGAGCATTGTAGAAATATACATTAGGATCTCTGATAATGGGTATTATTATTATTATTATTATTATTATTATTACTACTACTACTACTACTACTAATAATAATAATAATAATACGTAGGCTGATAGATAGTTGGGAGAGTTGTCCAATCCACAGAATCTATGTATTTTGATCAGATGATTTGAAAGTGTGCTATGAATTTATTTAGAACTATATCTAAGCCTCAAAATCATTCTGGAGCTTGCCCTTGATTAGTGTTAAATGAGCAGATGTAGCACCTGATAAATTGGAACTGTTATTTTTGCTTATATTTTAAATATATAATGCTGTTCTAGTTAATTTTGAAAAACATACTGACCCAGATTTTTTAGGACCAGCTTTTAAAATAGTTTTGGAGAGAATCTAATGCCAAGTTGGGAGAAATAATTGTTTTCCATACAGTTGAAAATACAATCTTCAATTTATGAGTTTGAGAGAATGGCTTCTCTGGAAATTCATTATTAAAATGCTGGGGATGGCATAAAATAAAGGGATCAATTAAAATATGCCATGAGCTAAGAAACAAGCAAAAATTAAACAATTGAATTTAGATTATACAATTAAATAGCTAGGATTATATAGCATGGAAAATCTAACAAGTGCCTTTATCATAATTCTGAAAGGGGTTATAGGAAATAAAATATTTCCTTTCTTAGGAGAGACTTCCACAGTATGGGTCATATTACTGAAGACGTCTTTTCTCACATAACCTATAACCATACATTTTTAGATGGGGGATAGAAATAAGTTGCCGTTTTTAATCAGATTGTTGGTTTGTCTCAGCACTTCATGACAGAGAAGTTTTTGCCCTGCCTTTAAAAAAATATGATGCACCCGAATGTTTCTAAATGTAGTCACTATTCTTTAAAACATTTTTCCTTTACCCAGAGATGTCAAGGAGTGACATGACAGCTTTTTGTTGCATCTTTTTTCCCCAATGAATAATGAAAATAACTGGCAGGTGTTTGTTGGGAGGAGGCAGACCTTCAAGTATCTTTTCCTTTTGGTAGGCCAAAACTTGCACCTTACATTTTACTTATTAAAAACTGGAAATCAGTAATTTAGTAGGTTATTAAAGCTGTTGGAGCAAATTTGTTGCTCCACTTTTTATGCTATAAAAACATCCTCCTGAAAGTAATTTAACTGCAATATATTGTATGCCAGCTACAGTTTTGAATACTTATGAAGGTCACAGTGTTAAGTGATGTAAATAAGAGGTAATTAAAACACAAATCACAGTGAAAGCCCAGATGGTGCAACAATTGAAAATGGGGCTGGGCAGAGGCATTCCTGACCATTGCTAATAGTCTGACCTTTCAGGATCATTGCCAGCTGCAAGAGCACCACTATCTAATTATTTTCCAAGTGCTTCAAGCTTATTGGAAAATCAAAGAGTGGAGTTCTGTTCCCAGAGGCGGCTATTTGGGTTCAGCCATGGTAACTATCCATCTTCCCACCCACGTATCAGTCGGAGAACTGCCAGCACGAATAGCTAGAAAATTCTCCCATTTACAAATTCTTCCAAAGCCATTGATCTCCAAACAGACCAAATTAATGGTCCACCAGTGCCGAGATTTTATGTCTCAATAAATGTAAGCACTATTAATAATGTTCATGTAAAATCATTTCCACCACAGATTGTTAAGTAGGCTGAAACTAAATATTGAATCAGGTCTTGACTCTGAAAACCCACTGAGTTGTATATGAACTAATTCAGACAATTTTTGTTTGAAAACAATAAATTCTTGAATTATTTCAGGTGGTATTACCTTGGTTTGAATTTTCCCCCAAAAAGGAAATTACAAGTGATAACTTTTGAGGTCTCCTGTAACTATTCAGGCAAAAAGCTAGTGAATCAGAGGGTTCCCAATATTTAACCTGTTGGCCAGACAGCATTTCAATACTGTAAAGAATGGATTTATAATAATCTACTGCAACTACACCTTTCTTCCCATTGAATATTGTATTTTGTTATCCTTGAAAGCCTAGTGAATGTAGTTAGCTAATTCCTCTGCCCTTACATTACCATGTTTTATTTAGATGGCAGCTGTTTCTTTATCCAAAATAAAATCTTAAAGAGTACAATATATTTTTTGATTGATATTAAGCAGCAGTATTTTATGATCTAGTGCAGAGGTGTCAAACTCAACTTCATCAGTGTTGTGTTTGACATTGGAGGGACAGGCGGGACATGCCTGAGGGTGTGGTCATGGTGGGCGTAGCACGGGGCTTGTGGGGGGGGCACCTGTGGTGGCCAAGTGCTAAGGCACGACTTCCCTGAGACCTTCCTTCACTCTCATTATACAGGTAATCCTTGAGTTACGAATGTAATAGAGTCTGCCAATTACATTCGTAACCTGAGGATTCGTTTGATTGAATCACATTAAATGAACGCGAATATTCCTCGCTTTCCTCAATGCATTTGTTAATCAAATGTGGTAATTAAATGCACCTGAGATATCTCAGAGTGGGGAAGAGCATGCAGGGCTAGTGCTGCAGCAGGCCATCCAAACCCTCCCCCAATCCACTGAGATACCTCATGCTCCCTTTAGGTCCCCACAATTGCTTCCCCTCCCCTTCCCCTGGCCTGCCAGATCTCCACAGACTGGGCCTGCTTTGCTAGAGTCCGGGATTCCACTTACTCCTCTCCACCCCATGGATTACTTACTTTTTGAAGAAGCTATAAGAATGTGAAATCTAAACATTTTCACCAGCTTCTGAGTAAAAGACTTCAGCTTGGGGGCCATGTCTACTGGTAGTAGAAAAGGCCTGGACTTTATTGCCTCTGGTAGTAGAAAAGGCCTGGACTGGGCCACAGCAGTCTCCTGCTGCAGGGATTGAGGCGGCGGCAGCAGCAGCCAATCATCAAGGAGCTTGCTTCCTTTGTCTCATAGGACCTGAACTGCAAGCCCCTCGTTAATTGGCTGCTATTCCCCAATCCCTGAAGCTGCTCCTTCGAACTAGCCAGCAGCAAGCAGGAGGCTGCTCATCGCCGGCCAGACTGGACCCAAACTAAGCCTGCAGGCCCTCATGGCAGAGAAGCCAGTCTTTTATTCAGATGGAGAAAGATGTTTTCCTTACATCTCATGTTCTTATAGTTTTCCCCATCTAAATAAAAGATGTTGACTTCTCTGCCATGTGGGTCAGCCGTTTCTGGAGCTCTTTGAAAAGTAAGTACAGTAAAGCCATGGGAAATAGAGTGAGAAGAGCTGAATGTGACCCACAGAGGCTCCATTTCGGTCTGTAACAGGCCTGTGGAGGCCCTGCGCAGCCTGTTTTTGGATGGCAGATTGCTGATGGAAGCAGCGGAAGCTGAAAATGGGCCACCTGCATAGCCCATTTTCAGCTGTCATAGTGCTGATGGAGGCAGGAGTGGCCAAAAACAGGCTGTTTTGGCTGGGAGAGGCACCGCAAACTTGTCCATAGATATTTTCCAGGTTGGCCCTGCGGTCCAGATTTAAACACCCCACAGGCTAAATCTGGCCCACGAGCTTGATTTTGACGCCCCTGAGCTAATGGATTTTCCCTAGAATATTTATGAATCCATGGACTGGCATATTAAACTGCATGCTTTTTTTTTTAAGTATTTTATTCAATCTTTGGGGTGTTGGGAACCTTGTAAGTATTATATCATTTCAGTCAACTCATTGAAGGTACTGCCTGCAGCTAAAGTATATTTTCTTTAAAAATTTTGAATGTTTTATTCTCTGCTTATGTGTTATATTTGCATATTCTTTTCTCTGGGAAGATAGTATTCAGTCTTGATGTTTTTCATCCTTGCAGTTTGGTTGTATTAGATGAGATGGATCAGTTGGATAGCAAAGGACAAGATGTTCTCTATACAGTATTTGAGTGGCCTTCCCTTCCCAACTCTCGGCTCGTTCTCATTGGTGAGTATCAAAGATATTAAAGCTTTAGCTTGACAGTTTAAGACAAAGAATGTTAATATACTTTTGCAAGAAAATACCTATCTAGCGGCTGTCTTCTTCTTCTTCTTCTTCTTCTTCTTCTTCTTCTTCTTCTTCTTCTTCTTCTTCTTCTTCTTCTTCTTCTTCTTCTCCTTCTCCTCCTTCTCCTTCTCCTTCCTCTCCTCTTCCCCCTCCTCCTCCTTCTTCTTCTTCTCCTCCTCCTCCTCCTTCTTCCCGTACCCCTTTTCCTCCTCCTCCTCCTCCTCCTCCTCAAGTTTTATTCTATTTTTATTTTTAAGTATACATCAATATCAATGCATGAACAGTGTAGCCCCTGGATATAATTCATTTTAATACAAACATCAATAATGATAATCATAATGGTTGTTATATTAATCAAACTTCTATAATCCTAGTATTAAAATACATAGTTTTTTAAATATTCCATTTTAATTCCAGTGGTATAAGCACTCTTTTCCATCAAATTATTACTTAAATTTATTATACAAAAATTATATCTGCTAATATTCCCCCATTTCTTATTTCTATCTCTGTTCTAACTTCTAATCAGGTCACCTTTGCTGATCCTAATATTAATACACATGTTTATATAAAGCATAGCTCTTCATTATTTAGTCACAATAGCCATTCAAGAACCAGTCTTTTGAGTCTTCCACACTCAAAACCGTAGAAATGGTGGTAGACTAGGAGAAACCCTCTCATACTACCACCTCTTACAATACTAGACTTCACAGCATCAACAGTAGAGACCTGCAGATTTCTAGGTTTTATCATATCTCAAGACCTAAAATAGACACCTAACATCAAAAACCTCATCAAAAAAGCACAACAAAGAATGTTCTTTCTGTGCCAACTCAGAAAGCTCAAACTGCCCAAGGAGCTGTTTATACAATTCTACAGAGGAATTATTGAGTCTGTCATCTGCAGCTCTATAACTGTCTGATTTGGTTCTGCGTCCCAACAAGACAGATACAGACTTCAGAGGATAATTAGAAATGCAGAAAAAACAGTTATTACCAACCTGCCTTCCATCAAGGACCTGTATACTACATGAATCAAAAAGAGGGCTGTGAAAATATTTACAGACCCCTCACATCCTGGACATAGATTGTTTCAACTTTTACCCTCAAAACAATGCTATAGGGCAGGGGTAGGGAAACTTGGCTCTTTTATCACTTATGGACTTCAACTCCCAGAATTCCTGAGTGAGCCATAAAAGGTTCCCCATCCCTGGCCTACTGGTTTTTCAGTTCGGAAACAATCCCATTCAAGTCAAAAATTGATTTCCCCACAACTGAAAAACCAGTAGGCCAGGGATGGGGAACCTTTTATGGCTCACTCAGGAATTCTGGGAGTTGAAGTCCATAAGTGATAAAAGAGTCAAGTTTCCCTACCCCTGCTATAGGGCACTGCACACCAGAATAACTAGACACAAGGTCAGGTTTTTTCCCCAAGCACCTTCACTGCTAAACAAATAATTCCCTCAACCCTGTCAAACTATTTACTAAGTCTGCATTACTATTACTATTAATCTTCTCATTGTTTCTATCACCCATCTCCTCCTCCTGTATGATTGTAACTTTGTTGCTTGTATCCTTACAATTTATATTGTTTCCTATATGATTTGATTGCTTATGACTGACTGCACCCTATGACTATCATTAAATTCTGTACCTTATGATTCTTGATGAATATATATTTTCTTTTTATGTACATAAAAGTGTGTGTGTGTGTGTGTATTCTATGTAACATCTCTTGTCCATTTTAATGCTTCAATTCTATTTGTTTTTTGACTTGCGTCCCATACTCCTCTCTTGGGTCTTTATCTATCTGTATCTTCACCATTCAGACTGAATATTTCTCCCATCTCTATCCTCCTAAGCTGCCAAATCTCCAGAGTATCCACCCAAATCCCCATCTCCCTTTCAAAAGTATCTTCCAAGTTATCATATTCCATTTTCAAATCTCTTAAAAAGCTTTCCCCTTGATTTATTTCATTAGTCATTGTTTTTATCATTCTTCTCATTTTGGTTTGTCCATTCTGTCTTTCTAGGTAGTTTTTTCTACTATCTCCTCTCTTTCCTGGATTCTTTGATCTTCATTCATTATCAGTTGTAGCATATTTTCTATTTTCCTATCTATACCTTACATTAAGTACTTATCTCTCTGTAAGTCTTTTCCATAGTACCCCTAATGCTTTGAAACATCAACACCATTTCTCTTGGAATCTCACTCCTTTCCCCCTGATGGAGTATCTTTTCTTTAATAAGTACCACTCTTATTCAAGTCCAAAACAATATATTCCAGTCCAATATTACTCTTCAGAAAGTTCAGTAATCATAGTTCTTTACATCTCAGGTTTATTAATCAATTCCATTTAAGTAGTCCAGGAAGCTTCCGCAAATCAAAAATAACTTTGCTTTACTTAAAAGTTTTCCTTATTCTAATAATAGAGTCTCTAGTAATCATAAAGTGATTAGTTATAGAACAGTAAGTGTCACCACAGTCCTCCAGATGAATGTTGTTTATTTCTCTCATCACATTTTTTCTAAACTGGTAGGGGTCTGGTATATTCCATTCACCAGTAAATGGCGCCCTCAGCTTAGGTTTCAGCATTGTTTCAAGTCTTATAGATTTAATTAACCCAAATTTAGTTCAATTTATGGAGGCAAAGTCAGCTATTCAAGTAGATAGTCCCACATTTCATAATGCTTTACCAAAACAACACCTGCTGAATTTAAAGGTCCAATTTTCTAGGAACTAACTCCCCTTAGTTCCTTTTTTTTTTCCTGGTCTAGGATTTTTCTCTCTATGGTTTTTCGCCACTTTAAAAAAATAGTTCTAGGAGTGTGTTCCTGGATTTTCCTCTTTTTTTCTTTAAAGTTAGGGTATAAATAAAAAGGAATCTTCTCACTCAACTCCAGTCACTGTTTATCTACACTGCTCCTGCAGAGTTCTTTTTGCCTTGGCTGTCCCAGCTTCATGGCAACCATGATGGCTGCCTCTTCTCATCAAGGAAGAGGGAAGAAGCCCTAAGTCCAGCAGGAGAGTTGCTGCTCTCCCGGAACTACAGGGTGCCCCTCTTTTCTTCACCACCCCTACAGGGTGGCTTTAGCTCCTTTCAGAGTGCTCCAACAGGGAGAACTCGGTGTGGGAGCTTGGAGACCCACTCCTCATGTCCAAGAATGCTTCAGCGTCAGTCAGAAGTACTATTTCATGCCTTTCTTCTGCTACTCATTCATGTTGACTGTTGCTTAGCTGTGCTGTTATGGATTATGCCACCTTCCTTCTCAACTACCAGAAAGGAAAGAAAGAGGTATACTTAAATTCGAAGCAATAAGAATAGAAAATTTCCAGATAATGTGGATCTTTGATTATATTCTGTCTCTTCCTGTTAGAATTGTGCATTCCCACTGATCAGCTAAATAGAATAATCTTTAATTAATTGCTTATCTGAAAGATATATAACATTCTAAGGGAGATCAGAACTTACTAGTCCAGTCCTCTATGCAGCATGTAGGACCATCAGCCCAAGCCTAAATTTAATGAACTTTTCATTGTGAAAAATAAGAGGCACAAAGTAAGGTGTTGAGAAAGTATGAAATATTTTCCTTCTGAACTTATTTATGCATTTACTTAGAAACAGTAAAGATGGAATTAGAGGTAAGTTGTACATAGCTCACAACAGTCCCAAGATTTTAAAAGTAATATTCTTTCAATTCTTAGAGAAACTATGTGTAAGATGGAATGTTTGTTGTATATAAATAAGGTTTATTTGTTTGATAGGTATAGCTAATGCTCTGGATCTCACTGATCGCATCCTGCCTCGCCTGCAGACCCGACCTTTGTGCAGGCCACAGCTACTAAACTTTTCCCCATACAGCAAAGATCAGCTGGCTTCTATTCTCCAGGAACGCTTAAAGAAGGTAATATCTCAGTGGCCTGATTCAAAAATTAATTGTCTTGGCCCGAAACAACATAGAAGGAATAATCTGCATTTATCTTCAATTTCACTTGGAAAACTATTATTTGAATTTCTCAGCATCTTCTACTTTGCTTTAGGAGCTCCTTTAGGTTTTTTTTGCAGCTGAGAACAAATTAGTTAATTTGTTGGGCTAATCCCTAATGGCAAACTGTAAGGTGGGAAGTTAAATGATTAAGGATATTAATTTGAGCAGAATCAGAGGTTTTGAACTAAGTATAAGAATTGCTTTCTATACATGCCCAGATCATATCTTTTTTTCCCCTCCAAAAATGTGGGGCACCATTACTTTTGTTACCATGTTTTCTGTTCTTTATTCCTTTAGGTGTCAGGAGAGCAGGTGTTGGACAATGCTGCTATCCAGCTCTGTGCTAGAAAAGTCTCTGCCTTCTCTGGGGATGCCCGCAAAGCACTGGACATCTGCAGGTGACAAATATATAGTGAACTAAATTCCAAGCTAATTACTGGATGTGATTTAAAGCTTCATTATGGTGTTCGGTCCCCCTGCCTGAGAAGAGGGAGGTGAGACAGAACCCTCCTGTCTTTGTGGTGATAGGGGAGGGTGGTGCCTCCTAGCTGTGCTAATGTCTGGAAATGTTTACAGCCCATTACCTATGAAGGTTGAGAGGAATCGGTCCTCCTGCAGCGATTATAGATTGGTTAATTACATTTAGATTGCAAAAGGCTCTCATTAACAGCTCTCAAGCAGACATCTTTATGGTGCTTGCAAATGTTATCTTTTCCCGCACAAGAGAGTTTATCAGAGTTGTCTTCCATCTTCCTTGATTTCAGTTAGCTTGGTGTCCCCTTTTATGTTTACTCAAACTCAGAGCAAATACACCTGCTTTAGGATGTATGCATTTACTTATCTCAATCAGTTTAGAAGTTGGTCCTAATGATTCTGGGTGGCTTATAGTTATAAAGTAAGAGTTACAATTTTTAAAAAATCATAGGTGTCCTGAAGGGGCTCATCCATCAGCTTATCTCTAGGTCTAGGGGAAGAGCCAGATTTTCAATAACTTTAAAGATCTGAACAATTGTATGTCATTAGGGTAGGAGCAATGTGGATCTTCGGGGGAATATTACAGTATAGAACAACAGTAGAGATTTTACACAGGCAAAGAAGCTAGCTGTAACTTTGAGAGGATTCTAATCTATATCTTTGCATTAGGGTTTAGATATAGCATTTGAAAAGTACACAAACCATATTATATGTTAACCCAATAACCGAAACTA
This sequence comes from Pseudonaja textilis, assembly GCF_049901715.1. Lineage (NCBI taxonomy): Eukaryota > Metazoa > Chordata > Lepidosauria > Squamata > Elapidae > Pseudonaja > Pseudonaja textilis. The sequence goes on from NC_142008.1 coordinate 92,411,740, forward strand.
AAAACCACATGCAGATTAATCCGGATTGTGAGAAAAGAACAGAAGCAAAGAATGTGTGCTCTGATGCCATTCCAAGAGGGCCAGGAGAACAGGTTGTTGCAGATTACCGTCTTGAGTAAGGCAAGCTGCTGGAATGCCATTGTTTTGCTTTTATTCCCTTATCTTTAGAGGTAAAATGTCCTCTTGACCTCTAACAGTAAGAATCAAACTGAAGTGATCTAGTGTCATTTAAGGAGTTCACATAGACCTTATACAGCTTGTGTTTTGATCCTGAAAAAAAATGTTGAAATATGCTAGGCAAATAAATATTACTACACGTTTCTTTTTCATATGTTTCACTATTGATCCTGCCTCTTCTTTTCTTTTGATAGCCCCTGAGCTATGCAAATCATTTTGAACTCCGTTCAATATCTACCTTTATAATCCTTGAGATTTTAATCTACAAGACCTTTATAATTTAGTTTCCTGGTACATCAATTTCATGCAGAAGATTCTTGTAGGAGTTTTTCTTTAACTGGATTATATTTTATTTCTCTTAGTTAAAAACTACATCAGTAAACATAAAATAGTTTACTCATAGGATCTAGAGGAAGAAATGATGATAACAATAATAATACTAATGCAAAATCAGCATTAAAAGTTAATTGGTCCTAAAGCAGTCTTTAGAAGAAGTAGAAATACAATTAAAGTTTATGTGAAACCAATTCGGTGAAAAACAGTTGATGCTCATCTAGCTGACATTATGCACTTAAGCGAATGCTTTCTTAGTACACTGAAGAATGCTATTCTAATGCTTTATTTGTTCATTCTAGTTGAGGGAAAGATAGGTTGTTTGCTTAATTTGCTTTTGTTGTGGGGTTATGTTTTGTTTTTGGCTTTTCTGTCACCTCCATTTTGTTTGCTTTATTTAGCTGTATAATTGTACATTTTTAGAAAAAATACTTAATGTTATTAAACAAATTTACTAATGCAAATTATTTTGTGCATTTAAACATACCTGGTTCCATTTCAAAATATTTTTTGTTCCAAAATTGCCAACCAACTTTTGGATCTGAAACATAAGTTTTGGTTAACTATGAATAAATGTCAGCTTATACATAGATTAAGTCCTGTTTCTCATGGGGTGCCCAAATTAGACATAGAGCACAGAGGGTCAAAATCTGCCTCTGGCACTGTTTCCAATGTAACAAATAGTGCATTCATCTCATTAACATGCAAGATAGTAATGAACTCCTATTAATGGGCCATGCATGCTCTTCTTTCATTATAGCATACTTGCACAGTTTCTCCCTTGTGACTTGAGAGCTACTTCAGAGTACTGGGGTGAAAAGGCAAGATCAGGAACTGGTATAAGTAGAGTAACATTCACTGTGAAAAGGCTAGGCTAGAATAGGTTTCTTGTATCAATAATAAATGCCATAGCATTTTACAGGACTTTTAGTTGATGGGTCAAACTCAAAATGAATTCATGTACTAGCTAAAGTGGGCTGTGTCATGCCAATAATTGTTATATTTCTTCTGTTGCTTTTAATTTTGTTATTGCTCTTTTTAAATGGGGACTAAAATAGGAAAGAGTGGAATTATGTAGAAATACATAGATACAGAAAGGGAGTAGGTGAGAAGAAATTCTTAAAAATGAAGAATTGAATAGCTTGCTGTTAAAAATGAAAACTCATAGTTGAAGACTTTTTTCAAATGACAGGATTGGAGGCAACCAAATCAACCATTTTGTTTTACTCACTTGCTCTTGAAGAAGGATCTTAATATATATCTCACACTTGCAAAATGTTTGCCTAGCCTTTTACAACCAACCTAACCGGAAGCATATTTTTATGTAGGTGTCTTTTTGAAAGTCTTCTGAATGTTAAAGAGTTGTTTTGTATTGTGGAAAATGTTTTTCACTTCCCAGAAAGCCTCTCACAGTCGCATTTCCTTCATCTTAAAGATCTCTTCCCAAAATGTAACTTTCTTGTGAAATATTTGCCCCTTAGCCAAAGTGAAAGTTTAATCCTCATTTCATTTGCCAATCACACAATTTCTATTTCTCTGTTTCTAAAGTGGAAGTGGAAGCTGAATTTGGCAACATATTGACTATTGTATTCTCAGTCTGACCCACCCAAAATAGAATTAAGGATAGTTTCTGAAAAATGTCAAAGCTATTTACACATAGGATCTACAGCCATGATGGCGAGCCTATAGCATGTGTGCCACAGGTGACGCACAGAGCCATTTGTGCCGGCAAGCAAGCCACAGGCAAACTTACCTCACTGCATATGCACCTGCCTCATGGCTGATTTTCAGCCTGTTTGAGGCCTTTTTCGGCCTTCCAGAGGCTTGAGGAAAGCCTTTGCAGGCTGAAAAATAGGCACGTTTCATCATTTCCTGCAAAGGCTTTCCTCAAGCCTCTGGGAGGCCGAAAAAGGCCTCAAATGGGCCGAAAATCAGTGGAGTGCAGGTAAGGATGCGGGGGGGGGGGAATTGCGTGTGCATGGGCAGGGGTCGCACGCATTGCCTTCTGGATGATGGCGCGCGCACACACAATTTTTGACACAGGAGCCCAAAAAGGTTAGCCATCACTGATCTAGAGGAAGAAATGATAACAGGAATAATACTAATTCAAAATCAGCATTAAAAGTTGATTGGTCCTAAAAATATTTAATATTTAATAGTTTTAGAAGTGTAGCTAAAATGAAAAAGTTTGTCAGAGAGGAATCCCTCTTCAACTTTAAATAAATATGTGTTAAAACTATCTACCTGAAGTGAAAAATGATTGACTTTAGGCATCTGTGGTCAATATAGGTGGTTAAAAAATTAAGATGATGGCTCTGGGACCATCTTTATGCTCCATGAAACGGGGTGGGGTTTTGATTGTGCAATGGCAGTTTACTATCTTGATTTTTTAGATTTCCCTGTGGGGCCTCCCTGTTACAAGATGTTGCTGCCACATAAAACTAAATCCAAATAGAATCTGGAGATGAGCATTGTCTACTGAAAATCAAAGACACCTTGTACTGCGTGCTTCAGATAGATTTCTGTTGTTAAGGAAGTCAAGAGAATGGATGGACACGATCAAGGCCGATCTAGAGATCGCGAAGGCAGACCCGACATACGTGGTAGACAGAGAGGTGTGGAAGCAGTACTTAAGGACATTAGCGGACCTCGCCCGAGCGCGAGACAAACGCTGAAGAAAAAGAAGAAGAAGAAGAAGGAAGTCAAGAGAATTGCATTAAAGATTTCAAAAATGACATGTAGATTGGAAAAATATCCTTTTCTCCCCTTTACAGGACAGATTAGAAATATATAAAATAATATATTAAGCACTTATACAAATGGTAGAGCCTGCTTATTTGTCTAAAAATATAGTAAATGTATCTTCTACAAAGAGTTCTGGTTAATGAATAGGGCAACAGCAAAAATGGGACATTACCGTGGAGCTTTGTGTCCTTGGAGCTTTTTGGTAGCATCTAGTTGACCAGTGGACTAGATGAATTACTCTATTGAATCAGAAGCCAGCTTTGCAGAGTTGTTTTGAGTGCTATCCTTTGTAAGTGGCCCACTATCCTCTTTTTTATAAGGGTTAATGGTTTTGAAGCAGTTAAATTGTGTCTTATGCAAAGCATTTATTTTACCTCTAGAATCTCCCAAATTGGGAAACAAAATCAGTTTAGCACTCCATTCCAAAATGTTGAATGTTGTAAGCTGCTTAGAGTCATCTCAAGGTGAGATGGGCAGCAAATAAATGAATAAAATAATGTAAACATAAACTAGAAGCCTGAGACATACCATCACGGTTGTTTTAGATGGTCAGTCTTCTGTTCAAAATGATGCAGACATAGTAAGCTTCTAGAAGGTTCCTTCTAGAAATCTTTACTCTCCCTTTGAGAATCTATTAGGCCTTGTTCTGTTCTCTTCCTTTCATCTACAATTGGTGCAACTTGGTTAAAAGTGCTGCACAAAAAATGGCATTTTGCAGATTGTATAGCCATTTGAGAAAGCAATCAAGGTTTATAAAGAAAGGAAAAATGAAAATCCGTAACATTTATAGTCACTGCACTGGCATCCCAATACAATGACTTGGTATATGAAATGTCATCAGCGGGAAGGTTTTCTGTTGTGCTTAATTAATTCTGCTGATGGACCTCCATGTCTCCCTTTTTGTGTTGCATTTGATAAGCCATTTGTACATTTGTGTAAAATCCCCATTTTTTTAGACCATAGACATTGAGTTTACATGTTTAAATTAAATAAATACTCCAGATAAGGGAGATAGCTTTTTGTGCTAATAGGCTTTGGGGTTGGAAGCTTTTTCTTTTGAGCTTTGTTAGATCCCAATTAAGGCTGGAGGGGTATTAAAATGAGGGTAATGGATGCTATGATCTGATAGCAAGAACAAACAGCAGATATCTTCCCTGTGTGCCCTACATTAAGGAGGCAGCTAAAGGAATGTAAATAATACAACTGGTTGTAACTGATCTGCTTTGTGCTTAAGCCGAAACAGCTGGGAATTAGTTCTGAATCTTGGTAGTATGCTTCATATTTGCTAGGGTGGTGGTTTGGGCAGCACATCTGGAGTGGCAAATAGCTGTATTGGGTTATAAAATTCTAATACCATTATCTAAAATATTATCTTCATCTTTAGGAGGGCCATTGAAATTGTGGAGTCAGATGTGAAGACCCAGTCTATATTTAAACAAATGCCTGCTTGTAAGTAGATTTTTCTCATTCTCTATGCAGATCATGTACTTTTATGCAAAAGTACCAGGTTTCCTTCAGTGTTTTCCTGATCTAGTTTAGCAGCATTTCTTCCAGAAAGAAAATTTAAGCCATGCTGTGGAGTGGAAATGTGGAGTGGAAATGTATTTTCTGCTCCCCCAATACAAAAGCAACCCTGTAGAAAAGGCTGAAAATGTTCCCTCTCTTCCATATCTGATCCTAAATATAGGAAAACGAAGTATGGAATAGCAGAAAACAAAGTAAGAAATAGCTACAATCATGTCTCTTCCAAAGCAGCTACATACAAGCTAAAAATTTGTGTGTCTTAAGGATTGTGTGCAGTGAAGGTGGTGTATAGAGGTTTGTATTGACCGATCTTGAACCTTAGGCCAATACTTCTGAAGCTAAGATGTGTGGATTTCAGGTACCAGAATTTACCAGCCAAGACGTGATGTCCACATAGCTTCATGTTGCTGAGGGATCCTGCTGAAACATTTACTGTAATAATTTGGATATACAACTTGACTGAGCAGGAAAGGGATCTTTCAATTGGTGCAAAGGGCAGTTTGATGTGTGGTTGCTATGGAAAAAGGCAAATATTAGGATTCATTAAAAAGAAAATCAAAAGTGAGGTTGCTAGTGCTTTAATTTAGAACTTGAGGGAACTTTTACTTGGAATAATGTAGTACCGGTTGTCTCACTAAATTTCAAAAAAGGCAAAGTTGGAGCTAGAAAAGAGAGCAATTGAAATGTTTACTTGCTAGAGCTACTCCCAAATGAAGAAAAACAGCATATTATGCTGTTTAGCTTAGTGTTAAAGAGAGTAGGGGGAGACCTGCTGGAGAGATATAAAATCATTCAACATGACCGGCTATTGGCTTTTTTCCTGAAGCAGAGCATTGGTATTGGGGCTTTTAACGGATGCAGAATGTGAAGAGATTCGGGACCAATAATAATGCAGCCCTGGAGATAAATCATAGACATTGCTGCCATTAGATGTGATATCTATTTAGATACTTTAAAAAGATCAAATAGATTCAAAGATAATTGGATCCTTAATGTTTTCCATTGATGCCTGTTTTATTTACTAACTCTTGAATTAAGATGCAACATCATCAATACTAACAGCTGGGAGTAATTGTGAACTTCTGATTGAGTCAGGGTATGACATAGAACACTGGATGAATTAGAGGATAAAACATTGCATCTTTGACTAATACATGGTCTGAAACTACGTGATGCAACAATGCTGGTAAAACTAAGCAGATCTAGATCTTTAGTTGGACGCTGCCTGGGAATCCCAAATATGGCTTGCTGAATTTTTTTTCAAATGAGGCAGAAAGGGAAACAAAATGCACGTATGTGTCGTTTTTGCATTTCAAGAATTACATGTGTTGAGTAGTAGTTTTTATATATGAATAGTAAGTTTTCCACTCAGCTCTACTTCTGCTTTCTGACCAGCTGATTCCAGCCCTATGACATCAATCAAATCTCATTCCAAAGCAGCTGCAGACTCTGAAGTACTCAAACGAGTGGGCCTGTGTCACATCTCCCAAGTAATCTCTGATGTGTATGGTGACCGGATGGCAACTGGTAGCAGTTACGGTGATGCTTCTTCCTTCCCACTGCAACAGAAGATTTTAGTCTGTTCTCTGTTGCTCTTAACCAAGCAAAAGAATACCAAAGAAGTTAGCCTAGGAAAGGTGAGTGTATTGATCCTTCAATACTACTCTCTTGTAGTACTTTTATTTAGTGCTCATGAAGAATGAATGTGAAAGAATCTTAATGTTGGCTAGTGTAATTTTTTTTTTGCAAAATTTGAGTTCTGAAAGTTCTAGAATAAAATCATATCAAAAGATTGCTGTTCTCTGCCTCTTTAAAAAAGATATTGAGAGTAATAATTCTGTTTACTTAGGAAATAATGTCTTCAATTTTCCCTGGTCTGAATGAAAGATAATTGCGTAAAAAATAGTACTGTGTGCAATACAGGTAGCCTTTGACCTATGAACACAATTACACCAGAATTTATTTTGCTAGGCAAGGCAGTTGTTAAATGAGTCAAGCCTGATTTTACAACTTTTGCCAGGATTGTTAAGTGAATCATGCAGTCATTAAGCAAATCTATTTTCCTCCATTGTCTTTGCTTGTTGGAAGCTGGCTGGGAAGGTTTGCAAATCACAATCACATAATTTTGGGATGCTGCAACTGTTGTAAACACATGTCAATTGCCAAGGTCCTGAATTTTGGTCACATGACCTTGCAGATTCTGTAATAGTTCTAAGTGTGAGGACTGGTTGTAAATCAGTGCCAATATAACTTTGGACAAGAGGTTGTAAGTCGAGAACTACCTCTATAGTATATGTGTTATATATAAACCACCTATTAATATTCCCATCCTATTCTCATGGCATTTGAAAAGTGGAGGAGAGAATAGTTTGTTCTATACAATAGTTCCTAATTTTTGTAGCAGAACAATATAGTTGCCTATATTCCAAATTCCTCCAAAATTTTGGGTGCTTCTTTTATTCCATAGGAACAAATGCTGAAACTAGCTGGAGCAATTATTTGTCCATTATTTCTAGTAAAATTATACTTTAATGGGATTTAGCATAAGCTCTGAATTTTTTGCAATATATATTATTAGAGATTCCTATATCTTTTTCCATGGCCACTCTTTTCTTTAAGAAGTAAAAATATAGTAGCTATACCAAATATAGAGCTACGTTAGCAAGTGCTTTCGCTGGGCACTTTGGGTTATGATTATGAAGAACATATTTTAGTCAAAAGCTACAATAATGGAATAAAATGAAGCTAGGATGAGTGAGCTTTGTCATTTATGCTAATCTCTCTGTGTTATTATTATAATCAATAATAATTAAACCTTCTCTATTTCTAGCTGCATGAAGCCTACAGCAGAATTTGTCAGAAACAGAAAGTTGGACCTGTTGACCAATCGGAATGCCTCTCACTCTCAGCTCTTTTGGAATCTAGGGGCATTGTAGGACTCAAAAAGGCTAAAGAAGCACGGCTGTCTAAGGTATTTCTCCAGATTGGCTGGGAGAACGGTTTAGATTAATTACATGTTCTTCCTAGGCCGAAAAATCTAAGATTAATGTAGAAATTTTCCATTCTCTACTGCTTTTAAGAGGAAACCCTTTTGAGAGGTTGGCTTTTACTCTATTATAATAATGAAAATAATGGAGTGATAAAAATTGGGCAGTGATTCTTGTCTTGGTTTTCCTAGGAAAATGTACTGTCTAGAATTCTTTATTGCCTAAAGGTCTCTGCTGTGCCTGGGAATTTTTTTCTCTAGATGCAGCCATCTTAAATATCTTAGCTGTATTGACAGAATACATTTACCAGCTCTCCTTTCTTGTGTTTCTGTGAGACATCCTCAGGGTACAACTTTTTCTGTTCATATCTGTTCTTTGCAGAACTGTAGAAACAATAAACAAAGAAAGAACAGAGTTGAATTATTTCTCAGCAGAGCAGTTGTAACTGCATGCGTAACACTAGTCATTCTACCCTATATTGAAAGAACGCCCAGCAGACTTATCACAATGTATTTGATTGGTTGTCTGTCCTCCTTGAAATTTGCCTATTTTTCCAAAGTCCTATAACTTTCTAGAATGTAAATTTCTAAAATGCACACTCTGTAATGAGAAAGCAAAGACACAGCCATTAAGTGCAATATTGTGGCAATTAATTCATGCTAAATGCATGGAATTCTGCGATAGAAGATAATTGAATTGAAATGTTGTGCATTTTGAACAGTAGAAGTTGTACAACTGAAATAACTCATTATTAATCTGTCTCCCCCACCTCGTTACTGCTTGTACACATCTAAATTTTTATAATTGGAGAAAAAGGAAATGCAAATATTTGAGGCATTTGGAAAGAATCTTCATTCTATCCCTCTCCTTCAAATGTTAATTCTATGGGAACTGGCAGTGGAAATTGTATGGCAGATTGTTTATTCTTGTAACAATCATAATATTTCTGTTTTGGTTGTAAAGTAGTTGGAAATCAGCAGATGCTAGAAATTGGACTGTTTCAGTGACAAGTTGATACGGAACTTTTTTTTATAGAGAGAGTAAAGGGAAAGTTAGAAATCACCAATACCTACAGTTTAATCTTGATACAGTTTAATCGTGTGTCATGGATACTCAGTAATGTCCAAGTAACAGATGCACATTTCTTTTTCTTCCACCAGGTCTTCCTGAAAATAGAAGAGAAGGATGTGGAGCATGCCCTCAAGGATGGAATCTTGGTTGGAAGCATTTTGGCTGGGGGCCTTTAAAACTGTTGCTTTGTTCACTTGAACAACATGTTGCCTCATACGTCTATTAACTTTAGGAATGGACTTCATCAAGACATATATAGGGGTGCAATGTTCGGAATATTTGGATCATTGGGTTTATTTTAAACAATATCAGTGTTATAAAAATTGCCCTACTTTCAAGGTTTTAAAAACTTTTTACCCTTTGACTCTTACCTATCACTTTTAATTCTCATTTGGAGATTTCTTTTTGAATGCTAGAAATACTTCTCCCTCTTTCCTAGCCACAGGGCAGTCAACCTTTCCTCTGCTGCCCCTTCCCTCTACAAATATGGAACTGCCAATGTGATATTTGCCTCCATGATTAACAGCAGAGATGAGAAAGGATGAAAGATGTCAATAAGAGAGCCCATTTGCAGACACAGCCATTAATGTTGCCATAGAAAATAAGAAATATAGTAGCTTGAGTTCTTTTGAAGTTGGACTATGTCATTGACACTGAGGCTTAGCCTTATACATACAGGTACAAACACCACTGAGGGCCCTTGAACATCTTAACATTTGTGGCTACAATCTTAGCACCAAAATTAATTTTAGACCTGGAGCAGAGTCATTTTTATATCTGAGCCATTTTTTTTTTTGAAAAATTGAATTAATTGAATAGCTTGATGGTTTTATACGATTCTAATTTTTTTACAAAGTAACTATGCATATCTGAATTGGAATCTACTTGTTTGTATGCGTATATGTGTGTGAACAGGATTGGTTTAACTGCAAAGCCGTTTATTTATATATCACGTGCAGTGCCTTTCTCCACTGATTAACTTGTAAATTGTTCTGATTTATTGAAATATGTATAACCAGATATTTTTAACAGTTGCAATTGTTTTCTATTGCTTCAATTTACAGATTAAAATAATCAATCTTGCAATTTTGAAGTTTAGGATATATGTTTAGTTCAGTAGTTACTCATTTACACTGTTTACCAATTTTTGTTGGAGTTGTGTTGGGTTAGGCTTTCTGGTTTGGTGGAAATGTATACTTATCCCATTTATTGTGAGCTTGTCCTATGCTCAGTCTTAAATATACTTGGAATTTGTATGTCTAACACATACAGTTGAAACTCAAAAAATTAGAATATCATGCAAAAATTCATTTATTTCAGTAATGCAAATTAAAAGGTGAAACTAATATATGAGATAGACTCATTACATGCAAAGCAAGATAGTTCAAGTCATGATGTGTAATAATTGAGATGATTATGGCTTACAGCTCATGAAAACCCCAAATCCACAATCTTAGAAAATTAGAATATTGTGAAAAGGTTCAATATTCTAGTCTCAAAGTGTCCCACTCTAATCAGCTAATTAAGCCATAACACCTGCAAAGGGTTCCTGAGCCTTTAAATGGTCTCTCAGTCTGGTTCAGTAGGAATCACAATCATGGGAAAGACTGCTGACCTGACAGTTGTGCAGAAAACCATCATTGACACCCTCCATAAGGAGGGAAAGCCTCAAAGGGTAATTGCAAAAGAAGTTGGATGTTCCCAAAGCGCTGTATCAAAACACATTAATAGAAAGTTATGTGGAAGGGAAAAGTGTGGAAGAAAAAGGTGCACAAGCAGCAGGGATGACCGCAGCCTGGAGAGGATTGTCAGGAAAAGGCCATTCAAAAGTGTTGGGGGTTTTCATAAGGAGTGGACTGAAGCTGGAGTCAGTGCATCAAGAGCTACCATACACAGATGGATCGTGGACATGTTGTATTCCTCGTCAAGCCTCTCCTGAATAACAAACAATGTCAGAAGCATCTTACCTGGACTAAAGAAAAACAGAACTGGCCTGTTGCTCAGTGGTCCAAAGTCTTCTTTTCTGATGAGAGCAACTTTTGCATCTTATTTGGAAGCCAAGGACCCAGAGTCTGGAGGAAGAATGGAGAGGCACATACTGCAAGATGCTTGAAATCCAGTGTGAAGTTTCTACAGTCTGTTGATTAGGGGAGCCATGTCATCTGCTGGTGTTGGTCCACTGTGCTTCATTAAGTCCAGGGTCAACACAGCCGTCTACCAGGAGATTTTGGAGCATTTCATGCTTCCTTCCACAGATGAGCTTTATGGGGATGCTGACTTCATTTTCCAGCAGGACTTGCCACCTGACCACACTGCCAAAAAGCAGCAAAACCTGGTTCATTGACCGTGGGATTACTTTGCTTGATTGGCCAGCAAACTCACCTGACCTGAACCCCATAGAGACTATGGGGCATTGCCAAGAGCAAGATGAGAGACATGAGACCAAACAATGCTGAAGAGATGAAGGCTGCTATTGAAGCATCCTGGTCTTCCATAACACCTCAGCAGTGCCACAGGCTGATAGCTTCCATGCCACACCGCACTAAGGCAGTAACTGCTGCAAAAGGGGCCCAAACCAAGTACTGAGTATATATGCATACTTATACTTTTCAGAGGTCTGATATTGTTCTATGTACAATCCTTGTTTTAATATTCTAATTTTCTGAGATTGTGGATTTGGGGTTTTCATGAGCTGTAAGCCATAATCATCACAATTATGACACATCACGGCTTGAGCTATCTTGCTTTGCATGTAATGAGTCTATCTCATATATTAGTTTCACCTTTTAAGTTGTATTACTGAAATAAATAAACTTTTGCACGATATTCTAATTTTTCGAGTTTCATCTATACTAGCTTGTTCCAGATTATGCATAGTTGAGCAGCTATCACTGTTGTTCTCTTGGAAGAGTACCTACTACATCATTTTCAGGACATGCAATTCTGTAACTAATATCGTGGTTAAATTTTAGTGAGAATCCTAGGGCCGGGGGCTTTCAGTTTAATTAGTGTTCTTCCCCCAAATTGTTAATTTTCCACAAAGCTGCTGAAGTGGCAGCAAGAGATGTATTACGTGCATTTTTGGCATGTACATTTTATAGTTTCCTTCTTCAGTTATGGTGGAATGGGATGACTTGATCCATCTGCATCCCTGATAGCTGACTCCTGTAAACCACAATGGCATCAGATGTTAAAAATCCATGACAGTGTTAAGAGAAACCAGCCCAGCCCCATAAAAACAAAGGGAGATTTTGTGGTTGTCTCTCCTGGCCACTAACAGTGAGTGGTTAACCATTGCAATATATCCAACGATAGAAAAATGCTGAACCTACTAACATGAAATAAAATGTTAACTTATGAGATCTCAAGTTCTAATTGATAGCACTATTGTCTACAGGATTTGGACAACCAAAATTGGTATTTGGACTTCTAAGGTTATCAAAGCACATTGCTTATACAAGCCAGCTTTCAAAGAGTTAATGGCCTAGAGCAGCCACAGCTAATAGAAAGCAGACTTTAGAAAGAATTGGGAGCAGATGGGTGGCTGGATTTTAAATCATATTTTTCTTCCTGCTAGAACCTTGAAAGTGATTCAGTACTCACTACAACAATGTATACCTATTGTCTTCATGCATTGCGTGTGTATGCATGTTGGTCTACACCTAAGAAAATACTTCTCAGCTCCTTTCAGAAGGTATTCTAGGCCTTATACACTGATAATATTATTTTGTGCATGGGGAGGTTCTTTATCCATTGTTCATTTGTTTAGAGACAGAAATTCTTAAATCATTTTTCTCATTTGATCTGATTTTTTAAATAAAATATAAGAATCAGCTCTCAAGTTGATGGCTGTATTAATTTGAATTGTGGGGAGTTATGCTACATAACTGCGTTTAAAACCAAAAAACTAAAGTGATTGGGAATGTAGTAACTGCTGAGAAAGAAAAAGGCACATGGACTTTGCTACTGATAGTTAATTTTAACCTGGAGGTGGTGGGTGTTTCTGATGATTTAAAACAAAGGGTTTTTTTCTGCTGAAAGAAAGCCAAACTGAACTAGTGGTTAAGACTGGCAGGTGGAGAACCTTGCCCCAAAATCAGAGGAATATTGGTTTTGGAGTTTTGAGATCTTGCAAAACTTAAAGAACCCACTTTATCCATTAACACCCAACTAAAAAACAACCCCCACCTCCAAATGTTGGGTCCTGTATTGCATTCACTCTGAAGATCATTATGAGCCTCTGAGTTGTCCATTTTCATACCTCAATTTGTTCTAAACCTCTGTGTTTTAATTTGATGAGGCTAACAACATGTCTCAAAACAATGTACTGTAGAATGCAGGCTCCTGGATTTGCTGTCATGTCATCAGCAAAGGTGGGAAGCAAAAGGAAGTAAAAATGGGGTAGGAGAATCTGTTCAGTCTGCGGGAATGTGGAAGGAGGCCACTTACATTGGGTTTTACCAGGTATAGAGAGGTATTAGGTTGCTCACAAAATCATTGAAATTAAGGAACAAGCAAAGCAACTGAAGACTCCCCATTTCTTAAATAAGAAATCTATTATTTTGAACTCCTCTTCGCCTTTAAGCAAAATACCCATTCTTGTTTAATCTTTATTGTTCCTTAATCTATATCAGCCTTCAGATTCTCTGGGATCTATACAACAGGCTAGGTTTGGATAAGAGATTTTCACATTTTCTCTTGGAAACTTTCCTGCTGTTGGGTCTCTTGTAAGATGCAGAAGATTCTTTACCTGTCAGCGAAATGTATTTCCTGAAATACCAGTGGAAAATACTTTCTTGTCAAAGCCACCAATCTTTTCAGGAACATATGGTTCAAACATTGAGCTAAGTCATTCCCTCTACATGATTTGGTATGTATGGAAAACGATGGTAAATGTACTGTGATTGTAACCATTTTTTATGCTGCAGACTGAGGAGCAGCAAAGGATCGGAATGGAACAACGTTTAATTACATGGTTAGCTAAACCGGATGAAATTCTTTGATAATAAAATGGTACACATTATAAGAGTGTGTTCCATTAATTGTATGGTTTACAAATAAATTATTTTTATACAAGTACTTTCCAAAGCTGTTTGCCCTACTTTAGAACATATGTTCTCTCTTCTACAAGAGGGGAGAAAGAAAAGGCTTCTGGCATGAACATTACATCCCACAGAGACAATATAAAATCATTTTCAGAACTACTTTGCTTACAGGCAAAGGAGTTGTTGGAGGAAATACAGTACTTACTGTAATTATAAAATGAATAGCAATTCTAGACCGTGTTTTTGCTTTAAATCTATCCTATAGATCCACCTTTGAGATGGCTGAAATCCAAGAGGTCTATGGTTTTTCTTTTCTGGTGGAAGTAATATATAACACCGCAGGGTGACCTATTAAAATCGTGTGATTTAACCTGCACGAGCGTTTCAGTGACGGGCAAAAGCCTTTCCAAGTTAAATAAAAATAAAAATAAAAAACCCGCGTCCTGCTTGCTTGGAAAATAGGTCGCAGAACGGTTTCATCAGCTTTTCCTTTATTGATTTCCAACGCCAATTTGTGGCAGTAAACTTTGTACTCTCCTCCCGGCGCATCCCTCTTCTTTTTCCCAAGTGACCTTTGCTATGGAAAAAAAAAGTTCCAAACAAACCCGTAGCAGGGTCATTACCTGCTTTGTGGAGGCTGTGCGAAAGCCAAGACTGGCGTAGAAGGGTATTAGGACCCAGTGGGAACGGGGTTTCTCTTGCCGCTTAGCAGACAGTCCATACCCTTAGCGAGACAGGGGAAATCCTGTTTTCCACCAAGAAGGGCTTCCCCGAGGATCTGAAGAGTCCAGGCTCCCCTGGCAGCCCCCATCTTATACCAGGTAAGCAGCCTATCGTCTCACTCTCTCTTCCTCTGTCTGCTCACCGTAGACCATACTTACAAGGATTTTACACTGGATAGAAAGAGAACGCCTCGTCGCTTTTCGTTTTATAAGATCCTTCCCCCACCCCCGTCTGATCTTCTCTTCCACCCCCTTAAGGGGTTTCCAGCTAGCTGATGCTCCTACCGACGTAAGCGCCGCTGCCCACCAGAAAGTTGTGCGTGGGAAGGGGATGGTTGCGATTGTGGGTTCCACGGCTTTGTAACGCTAGTAAAATCTCTCTGTAAGATTCTTAGCCCTCCCCATTTATCAGGGAATGTCAGCCCTGAGGTGGCTTGCAAAGTTGGGACGGGCTTGGCATACTGTCGGATCAACTTTACGTGGGTTTGTCCCCCCACCCCTCTGATTTCCAGTAGCTAATACAGAGGGCAAAAACAAAACAAAACAAAAATCATGCTGGGGATAGGTTAGCATCGTTGAATCTAATGGGCTCCGGCAGCGGAGGTCAGAGTTTAATGAAGAACAACTTGGGACCAGCAACTGTAAGCTGAATCTCAATACTGTAATGGGATAATTGTATAAATGTCTCTTCTGTATTCATTGAGGAACAGCAGGCTTCTCATTTGTTTTTCTAAATAGTTTAAAGCGATTACTTCCATTTTATGGATGCAGTAATTCAAGGCAAGGCAACACATGGAATTGATTGTATGGGACAGGGTATCCTCACCCAGGTCTTTTTAGGCCTATGCAACTCCGGGATATTTCTGGGTCAAGACTGGATTCAAAGTTTTGTTCTAGAAAAAGATTGTTGGTGCTACTTTGCTTATTTGCCACCATTCTTTAAAGGTCTTTTGCAAGACAGCACATCTAAATGATTCTGAACAAATTGCATAAAATAATTTATCTGGATAATGGTTAGGTGTTTTTTTTTTTTTAGGAAAATAGCTGGATGAATGATGTATGTAGAAAGTGGGAACTATATTTCACTCTCAATTCTCACGCTATTTCTTCAAATCACTAAGGATGTGCTTCCAAAATTGGCAACATCTACTTCCTAGGTATGCTGTTCTTAGACAATCTCAAAGACTTATATTAGTTCCAAACAGGAATAAAGGTAGATTTCTTCCGTTGATAGGTGAGAAATCAAGACTAGTCTCAATGGAAGTAAAGATCTTCCTTGCTTGTTTTGTGGAAAAAACATGTGGCTTCATTTGACAATTTTTTATTTTCTCCAGAATTTGTTCCATAGGTCAGCTTCTTCTAACTACTTTTTTTTTTAGATGGGGGTGGGGCTATAGCTCTCATCAATGGTCCATGTTCATTCAAGGTGATGGGAGTCATCATCTAATCTCATTGGTGGTTATCAGGGTAGAAACAAGATACAGGATTCCCTCCTCTCAAATTAATATGAATAACTAAATGCATCTGTACCTTAAAATACATTTGATGAAGTCTATTAAAAGAATGGAGTCAGACATTTGTAATGGTGAAATAGAATTAGTGAAAAACTTCAAACCAATAGCTGCAGTAGTGCAAATACAGTTTTAAAATTAGGTTCTGATCATAGAGGATGTGAGATTTGGGAAATAATCGCTAGGAAGAACTTTGCCTGAATTATACCATGATTAAATGCAGAACAATTTGGAAGACCTATTTTGGCTGAAGATAATGGGAGGCTATCACTGCACCTCAAGAGTAACATGCTAACTGACTGCAATATTTTCTGTTACTCTTGCCTAGATAGAGGAGAATCATTGCTCGATGCAAATCTTTACCAATTGTTTTGCTTTGCTAGAGGAAAAACAGAGTGTGTTGGTAGTCACTGGGTTATTTATTGAACTAAATCTTTTACCTCCATGTAGAAAGGTTGTTTTTCTGAATTTTGTGGGATTCTTGCTTTACAACTACTTGGTTTTTGCAAAGGAGAAAGAGCAGAATTGAAAGAAATGCTTGTTTTTTTAATGTTAGTGGAAGAGAAACATCAACTTGTCTGGTGATTTTATTTAAGAAAGGTTTCCTTTTTTACATTAATATCTGTTCTCATAGGGCACAGTTGGCTAATCTGAAAACTTAAGGGCTTTGTCAACCTCTCCTCTTCCATAACCTCTCCTCTTCCTACCTTTATTTGCCAGTAGCATCATTTAGATGAATATCTGCACATATGGCACCTCTATTTCATTCTTTCTAGTGTGGAAGGAGTAGGATATCTGAGGCTTTTAGCATTGTTGCAGGGGTGCCTTAACTCTCTATCAAGGCAAGGAATAAGCAACCAAGGATGGCTGACTGCCAGATTGAAAATAGTGCATCCTTGTCAGGTGGAAACTGGGCAGTTAAATTTGCTGGAAAAGCTGAGATTGAGTGAAAAGTGGCTTTGTGTTCCCTAATTGATCAAAGATGTAATTGTTAAAGCTTGAGCTTAAACACTGCACCAGGTTTCAGCATGGAGGCCCATGATGCCTCAAACTTTGATTTCCTCTTAAGGCTTGAGATGAACAAACTGGAAAAGTTTACTTCTTCAATCCATCAGTTTGTGGGATTGCTGCATGCCTAGATGTTTTTGACTTAGTTTTAAAAAGTTATTTTTTTTTCATATGGAATGATGCTTCTATGAGATCTGTTTTGATGAAACTATAGCTGTTGCATGGAAACTATATTTTTTGGTTGTCTTGAATGTCTTTTTTTTTTAAAGTAAATGGCACACTGATAATGAACATGCTTAATACAGTTTTCTACATCAGTTAAAGATTTAATGATTTTATCTGCATAAAATGCTAAGCTTGGATATCTTTAATCTTGGTCAGGTTTTTTTATGTTTAATATATATGAATCAGTATCATTTGATTAATTTACAATTCAATGCAATTCAATTCAAATATGCTGACTGTAAATGTATTAAATGCAACTTATACAATTATAGCCTGAGATTAAAGATTTCTGTTTGATGGGAGGGCAGATGCTGTAGATGTGCAGGAAAAAAACTTTCATTGTATTTTTATTATATGTATAGCAACTGTGATATAGGGAGAGGGGAAAGAAAAGCTTACAGTGGTTTGAGAAATGTACTTTGTGCTTCCTACATGTATTTTGAAGCAGAAAACTGACTGCCGTCACACCAAAAGGTGTTCAAAAGGCATTGTGTTCAAAAACTGTATGATGTCTATGGTGGCTCATTCCCACATTAGGTCGCTGACTGTGCTAGTATTAAGTGATAACTTGGAATTTATCTTGAAGATGGGTGTAAGTTCAGGGTGTAGCTGATTAGAAGGGGTTTTTTTAAGGCATCCTTTCAATAACCAAATGTCTCCTATCTTCTACATTCTCAGTTGGTAGAGAGATGGATGAATATATACGTATGTGTATTAAAATGACAGAAAACAGTGTGAAAGCATTTCAAGTTCTTCAGAACTTCTCATCCAGATCTAACAATGTCTTGTAACAGAGTTATAACCTTTTTCTTCAGGGCAAAAGCAACTTTGTTTATATTTCAATTAAACTAGCTCTGATTATGGCTGCTTTCTAGTTGTTTAATAATTTTCCTATTATATCTCATTAACATCTTGTAGAGCAGGTCAGGGGTGGGATTCAAATTTCTTAACCGGTTCTATGGGTGTGGCCTAATTTGTGGATGTGGCTTGGTGGTCATGTGACTGGCTGGGCGTGGCTTGCTGACTTGGTGTGACTTGGTGGTCATGTGACTGGCTGGGCATGGCTTGTGTGTAAATATTATAAATATTTATGTCAATATTGATTTTTTTATAAAAAAGCAACTTTTACCCAAAATCAGGCAAAGCAGGCAGGCAGATTGGATTGCTCACAGAATCACAGATTCATTCAGAGATCTATCTTTCTGCCATCAGCTACCTGAGTCTGTCACATAAAATTTGCTTGCAAGCAAACTCATAAAATTTGTTAGCAAGCAAACTCACAAAATTAACTCACAACACAATATGTACGTAAATATTGATTTTTTTTTATAAAAAAGAGCAACTTTTACCCAAAATCAGGCAAAGCAGGCAGGCAGATTGAGTTGCTCACAGAATCACAGATTCACTTAGAGATCTATCTATCTGCAGTTGGCTATCTAAGTCTGCACTGAAAAGCTTCAGTCCTAAGGAAGGTTCAGCTCCCCTTTTAGATTAGCTAGAAAGCAAGAAATCCAAGGATTTCCTGCTTTCTAGCTAATCTAAATCTCCTGGCAGAGCAGAACAGCTAATGGTTGAGGGGAGGGGGGGAAGAAAAAATAACAACTTACCAAACCAGGCAAGTTGGATGGCTCACATGCCAAGTAAGGAGTGAGTTGGCGGGGAGGGGAAGGGCCAGCCAGTGGAGCGATTTGCTGATTCTCTGAACTGGGGACAATCGTGTGTGCAGCATTTGCAAGAAATCATCAGCTGTGCTGCCTGGACAGCTGACAAGCACTGCGCTCTGATGCGCATTTGAAAATTCTCTTGTTTCCTGCTTTTTCAACCTCAGCTGTGCTGCCCAAAGCAGCTGAGGTGGGTAAAGGAGGGAATAAAGGACAGCCTAGAGCCCGGGCAGATAGATGGGCCAAATATCGAACCAGGTCGGTGTCAGCTGCTCTTCGCAGCTACAGATTCTATAGAACCAGGCCGAACTGGGCAGAATGTGGAATTTTCCCTAGGTGCTAGCATTTCCATTCCATGGAAGGTCAAAACTCTTGGACATTTTGGGAGAACAAGTGGAGGAGGAGGAGGGAATGGATGGCTTGTCCATTCTCTTCCTCCTCACTGCTTCTGGGTCTCTGTAGTTTCAATTGACCAACTGAATCTTTGCGCGTGAATTAATCAGATCTGACAGCTGAAAGACACTTTGTTGGCTTTTAAGGACAGAAATTGGCAGCAGGAAGGGTGGAAGAGGCCATCTGAAAAAATGAGAAATACATGGAGTACAGATTGATCACTTGCTGTCCATTTGATTATAAACTGCAAAAACGTCACAGTCATTCTAGAATAGTCTTCTCCAACTGGTGCCCTCCCGGTGTGATGTATTTTAATTCTTATAATTCTCACTCAAGGATTTATACAAGACATCTAGTCCACCTGAGAAGTCATTAGATTGGAAAAAGTTCCAGATGATGCAGTATTGCAAGCTAACTCTACCCACAGCTTGGAGCTCAATCTTGACAGGGCTCAAGGTTGACTCAGCCTTCCAAGCTGGATAAAATGAGGACCCGGGTTATTGGGGACAAAATGCTCATGTTGTAAACTGTCCAGAGAATACTGTAAATATAAGTCTTAAGTGCTATTGCTATATCTTATCTCTGATAGCAAGCCATGTTGGCTGGCATAATGGGATGTATTTCAACAACTTTTGGAGATAAAAGATGATTTGTCAAATAAGTCAGAGGTAGTATTCAGCAGGATCTGACCAGTTCTGGAGAACCGGTAGCAGAAATTTTGAGTAGTTCAGAGAACCCGCAAATTCCACCACTCACAGGAGATTTTACAGTATCCTTCCCCTGCCACACCCACCAAGCCACGCCCACAGAACCGGTAGTAAAAAAAATCGAATCCCACCACTGAAATAAGTGTATTCTGACACTCAAGTGCAAAAATTTGTGGAAACGTATTACAAAGAAAGGGTTTCAGTGTGGAAAATGTTCCATGTTAACATAAGGAACTGAGCAGCTGTAGTGAAACCTTCTTAATTTATTTGTGTTCACTGAAGAAAAAAATGTTTTTGATTATAGTGAGGGTACTCTATCTTGAATGCCAAATCTGACTCAGCCACCTCATCGGGCCACCTTATTGGGTCACCTCAACCACCTCTGACTTTCTAGATGGTGCAAGCCCATTTTCTTCTCAGCTTCTAGTGTCTGTGTCCATATCTGTGCATCCCAAAAGGAAGACACACTACAAAGCTATAAATCCAGATCTGATTTTGTGCCACCACCATTAGCTTTGCTCCCCTTGATGTTTTTCTTCTTCTCTTAACTGGAAAATTATTCCCTTGTCTCCTGATTTTATTCTCGATGCCAAAAAAGAAGAGTTGAGACTTCCAGAGATTCCTTGGTTATGGTTTGTCCTCTTTGAATTAGAGAGAAAATGGAATTTTCCTTTTGCACATTGTAATTATTACTGAATCTTAACTGAATGTCTATGTTATTCACCTCTGCTGTCCCCACATGTTATCAACATGTGTTGGGGTGTATATCCTATTATCTAACTGGACCAATAGGTGAACTCATCTAGAAAATGTTAACTATTAGAGCTCATTTTCCTCCAGGCCTCACATGGGTGGGGGTGGGGGTTGACCAAATACAATGCTAAATTCAAACATAATCTAATACAAGGATGTCAAACTCACGGCGGCGTCACATGACATATTGAGACTTTTTTCACCTTTGCTAAACCAGGCATGGGTGTGACTAGCATCCGGCCTGTGGACTGACAGCCCTGATCTAGTAGGAACCATCATAAGCACTTGTGGTCACTGGTGTTTTTAAGGAAAAGGAGGAATAACTAGTTTAGTTTAGTTTACTTTATTGTCATTGCACATCGTACAACAAAATCAAACACCATCTTCAGTGCACATCATGACCATGAAAATAAACACAGACACACATCCTTCACACTCCACTCATTGAATTGAAAATCCCCGACAACGCACCAACACCCGACTATACAGTAGAACTCAAAAGAGCTACTGCCCCGGGATAGAAACTGTTTTTCAGCCTATTTGTCCTTGTTTTTATTATTCTAGTTCCTTTTCTCTTGATACATATACAAAGATTTCTCAGTGGTCTGGTGCAATTGAAAATATTAATGTAACATGTTAAATATTAAAATGTTATTCTAGTTGGGGTCTACATTCTTACCCCCTTTTAGGATAGTTCTCAGCCCTGAGGAACTTGCAGTTTGAAAGCCAAAATTATTTCTTATCATTCTAGAGGAGATGACATGGAATAATGATTTTAAATTATAAGAAAGCAAATTCTGTTTGAAGATTAAGAAAAGAGTCTCCAAAAAACAATTTGGTTGGAATTCAGGAAAAAATTGTCCTGCAATCTACAACTCCTACACTGAAAAAAACATATGGACTACTCTACTCAACCAGGGTAAAGCAATAGACACAACTTATATAGACTTCTACAAAGTCTTTGATTCAGTGGTACACAACAAACTACTGTTAAAACTAAACTCTTACAGCGTTTCCGGATCCCTTCATAAATGGATTACTGCGTTGCTGTCAAACAGGCAACAAATAGTAAAAATAGGGAGCACCTTATCAAACCCTACAGTTAACAGTGGTGTTCCCCAAGGCAGCGTTCTAGGACCCACTCTCTTTATACTCTACATACATGACCTTTGCGATCACCTTCTAAGCAACTGTGTCCTCTTCACGGATAACATAACACTATTCAACACCACTGACAATGTTACTGTCCTTCAAAGTGACCTTGATTATGTGCCTGAATAGTCAAACAATTGGCAACTCCAAATCTCGACTAACAAATGCTCTGTCATACACACTGGTAAAAACAAAACAAAAAAACAGTACACCAAATACAAGCTAGGCGGATATCACCTCATTGACGACTCTCACTCTGTCAAGGACCTTGGAGTACTCATATCAAGTGACCTAAGCACCAGAGCTCACTGTAACAGCATTGCCAAAAAGGCATTAAGAGTTGTAAATCTAATCTTATGAAGCTTCTCCTCCGGAAATATTGAATTGCTAATTAGGGCATACAAAACATTTGCTAGACCAATACTCAAATACAGCTCACCTATCTGGAATCCGCAGTATTTCACGAGAAGAATACTACACTCCTCTGTTCGCAACAGAATACCCTATATCACCAGGATTGAATTTTTGGGCTTGAACAACCTTGAACTACACTGCCTATGGTCGGATTTAAGCCTAGTACACAAAATTATCTGTTACAATGTCCTACCAGTCAATGACTACTTCAGCTTCAACCACAACAATACAAGAGCACACAACAGATACAAACTCAATGTAAACTGCTCCAAACTTGATTGCAGAAAGGATGACTTCAGCAACAGAATGGTCAGTGCCTGGAATGCACTACCTGACTCTTGTTACATCCTCTAATCCCCACTCCTTTAACCTTAAACTATCCACTATTGACATCACCCCATTCCTAAGAGGTCTATAAGAGGCGTGCATAAGTGCACAATTTTGCCTACTGTGCCTGTCCTATTGTCCCCATTTATTTGTACCTATTTCCTGTATTCTTACTCATGTTTATACTTATACCTATTATCTTGTAAGCAATTGACAAACAAATAAAAAAACCTTTCCCAATAGAAGAGTGGATCAGCAATGAACCAATTATTTAAAGAGATTGTGTGTTCCTCTTTGTCTTAGTATATGCAAGTAGAAGCTGTAAGTTAACTCCCATGCTTTAATTTTGATTCTTGCATTGAATCAGGGTATATACAGTATTTGACTCAAAGTCTGAATGATCTTTTCCAACTCTCCTATGATTTTTTGAAGGGGAAGGGCAGGTGAGACAGGTTATAGGCAATCAAATGCAAACACTTTATGGAAGACATTGTGAAGAAAAGGAGTGTTGGGGTGTCATAGTACAGAGAGAGTTCTGGAAACATGAGGACTGTTAGATATATATTCTGAAATGTCAATTGATTATTATTATAATACAGGTGAAACTCAGAAAATTAGAATACTGTGCAAAAGTTCATTTATTTCAGTAATGCAACTTAAAAGGTGAAACTAATATATGAGATAGACTCATTACATGCAAAGCAAGATAGTTCAAGCCATGATGTGTCATAATTGAGATGATTATGGCTTACAGCTCATGAAAACCCCAAATCCACAATCTCAGAAAATTAGAATATTGGGAAAAGGTTCAATATTCTAGGCTCAAAGTGTCCCACTCTAATCAGCTAATTAAGCCATAACACCTGCAAAGGGTTCCTGAGCCTTTAAATGGTCTCTCAGTCTGGTTCAGTAGGAATCATAATCATGGGAAAGACTGCTGACATGACAGTTGTGCAGAAAACCATCATTGACACCCTCTATAAGGAGGGACAGCCTCAAGAAGTAATTGCAAAAGAAGACACGGGCTTCAAATGTATTCCTCTTGTCAAGCCACTCCTGAACAACAAACAATGTCAGAAGCATCTTACCTGGACTAAAGAAAAACAGAACTGGCCTGTTGCTCAGTGGTCCAAAGTCCCCTTTTCTGATGAGAGCAACTTTTGCATCTCATTTGGAAACCAAGGACCCAGAGTCTGGAGGAACAATGGAGAGGCACACACTGGAAGATGCTTGAAGTCCAGTGTGAAGTTTCCACAGTCTGTTGATTTGGGGAGCCATGTGATCTGCTGGTGTTGGTCCACTGTGCTTCATTAAGTCCAGGGTCAACACAGCCGTCTACCAGGAGATTTTGGAGCATTTCATGCTTCCTTCCACAGATGAGCTTTATGAGGATGCTGACTTCATTTTCCAGCAGGACTTGCCACCTGACCACACTGCCAAAAGCATCAAAACCTGGTTCATTGACCGTGGGATTACTTTGCTTGATTGGCCAGCAAACTCACCTGACCTGAACCCCATAGAGAATCTATGGGGCATTGCCAAGGGAAAGATGAGAGACATGAGACCGAACAATGGAGAAGAGCTGAAGGCCGCTATTGAAGCATCCTGGTCTTCCATAACACCTCAGCAGTGCCACAGGCTGATAGCTTCCATGCCACACCGCATTGAGGCAGTAACTGCTGCAAAAGGAGCCCAAACCAAGTACTGAGTATATATGCATACTTATACTTTTCAGAGGTCTGATATTGTTCTATATACAATCCTTGTTTTAATATTCTAATTTTCTGAGATTGTGGATTTGGGGTTTTCATGAGCTGTAATCCATAATCATCACAATTATGACACATCACGGCTTGAACTATCTTGCTCTGCATGTAATGAGTCTATCTCATATATCAGTTTCACCTTTTAAGTTGCATTACTGAAATAAATGAACTTTTGCACAATATTCTAATTTTTCAAGTTTCACCTGTTTGCCTACCCAGCATGCATTTTGAGAAAAAGCTGCACAGAAGCTACTGCTCTTTGCTTGATGTTCTGTGTTTGCAATGTCAGGATGAGAGAAAGTACGTGTGCTGACACTTGCAGAAATGGGCAATGTGAAAAGGATTCTAAATTGTTGACTACTGAAATGTTGGCTGGACTTTGACTTGGGAGGAATTGTTTCCTAGCAGTAATTTTTTAGAAATTACTTTTAATTTCACAGAGGGCATCGGTGAAGAAGTAGGAGCATGAAGAAGGCGAAAAAGGTTGCTGTGATAAGGCCAAATAGCCACTGGGTGGCGGTCTTGCTAAGAGTAAGAGAGAACTGTTTTAATGTAGGGACTCTGACTGGGCTTATGTATCAGACACACACTAATACCGTTGGATTTTAAAGTAGATCCATGGATTATCCCCTCAGTTCCCCCATTTTTTAAAAAGAGGAACATTAGCCAGATGTATTCCCATGGTCATAACAGTATTTGATTTTTCTGTTTGTTTTTGTTGTTTTTCTGCTTCATCTATGACTGCCTAGAACAATGAAAAACTGCAATTTGCTGGGTTTCAATAAATGTAGTTCACCGTAGATTTTGGATACAACTCTTTGGAAGCGTTCCCACACTACGTTAGTCTCAGCTAAAATAGAGTTGAGGTAGTAAATCCAGTCAGTGTCTCCAAAAGTTGTACCCCTGGACATTACATTAGGCTATAATATGATTTATTTGTTTGGACATAGAAGGTTATCTGAACCCAGCAACTGTGCTTTGTTGATCTGTTTAGTGTGTTGCATGGACTCAGGCTTTGTGTCTCGTCAGTGTTCCTTCAATTGCAATGTTGGCTTTCACTGTGTAGTCACAGCCTCCTCAGGTCATGCTGGACTCAAACTTGGGCCCAGCTTTTCTGGCCCTGCGCCCCAGCACTCGCCCCTCCTTTCCCGCCAGCTAGCCTCTCTGTCTTGCTGACCTTTCTCCAACTTGGCAGCGAGTGAAAGTTGTGGCTTGGAGCCTGATTGGGAGGAAAACTTGGGGAGGGGGAGAATTCCCAGCCCAGAGTTAACTAGTTGCTATCCATAAGTCCCTTTTCGGAGCATCTTGAAAATCAGCAAAACCTTGCTTTCTAGGAATGGGGGGCGGGTAGGATTCTTCTGCCACCTATCAAAACTCATTAGAGGACACAAGAACCTTGCTAGCTCTATGAACATTTTGTTGTTCACCCATTTACACCTTTGTCTTATTCCAGAAATGCAAGCTTTCATTCCAAGTGAGGGGACTAGTTTCCAGAAGTTTCCAGAAGTTTCACACTGAGATTCCTTGCTTAGGTGCTGTGCCTCATAATCCTGACATTCCAATTCTCAGAAACTATTTTAGCAATGCCATGTTAATTGTACTTTTGTCCTCAATATTTCAGATAAACTGTTTCTCAAATGACATTTGTACTTAAAGCTCCCCTGCTGCTATTCTAAAGAGTAGCAAAATGGTGGCTCTTTTATTCCTTGTTGCCTCTAATCCCCCCCCCCCACCGAAGCTACAGAGAGAACCCAGAAGTTCTTGCTCTTCAGTGTCTCATAGGCTGAGCTATGTTCAGCCTACTCTAAGCGGATAACATCCCCCTAGTGGCTATTAATAATACACAGTCCCCAATATGTGTGCATTACGTGCTTGACAGACTAAGAGGTGAGCAAGGAGGAAAGGAAATACATGCCAGGTTCAGATCAGGATTCTGGCCTCCTCAGGGAGTGGGTTGTGTGCCAACTGCTTGGCACATCCCACCATTCCCTTTTGCTGCTATTGAGGCTGGCTTCGCCCTGGGGAATCCCTGCACAAAACCTAATCAACCAGAAGGGAGATTATGAGCAAAAACTGAAGGAGAAGACACATAATATATATGCTATTTTTTTCTCAACATTTACTTTGGTAAGTCTAGAGTTTCTGCCATCATTTGGGGTAACAACAGATCTGGATGAAGAGGCAGCTGAACTGGAGGTCCCACTCAAATATACAGTTATTGTGGAAGGATTGATTTGGAAGTGGTCAGCATTAACAATGCTGGTAAAAGCAAGGCTGGTCCTAAGTGAGCTGAGGAAAGGAGTGACCTCAGCTATGTATATAATCCTCTGAGCTAGTGTGTTAGCCTTCTTTGGAGGACAAGGTATCCTGTCACCAGTATTAAAGTTGAGCTAATAACTAGTCAGATTATGCTGTGTAGTGAGACACCACCATGAATATGGAAAAGGATGGGGACCAAAGCTGAAATCTGGAAAAGGAGGTGCTAAATTGGGGGGGAGGTGATGTCCTTCTGAGAAGCCCTACAATTGACACTCTACTTTCGAAGAAGAAATCCTAGTGATTGTGTTGCCATACATTAGAGGTGTCGAACTTGTTTTCATTGAGGGCTGTATCAGGGTGATCTTGGGGGTAGTGGGGGAGTATGAGTGTCCAGGGTAGGCATGGCCAGCTCTATGTCACTTGTGTTGGGAGCGCCTTTGGTGCACAAGCGCTCTGCTAGCGAAAATGGACTCATGAGCTCCATTTTCAGCCACGATGGCCTCCTGCAACCCTCTGTCAACAAAAACAGAGTTTGGCTGTATGCAGCCCTACTGAGCTCTGTTTTCGCTGGCAGAAGCACTGCAGACCAGTCCTTTGCTGTTTCCAGAGTGGCCCACGGGCCAGATCTTAACACCACACAGGCTGGATCCAGCCCCCAGGCCTTGAGTTTGATACTCCGGCCATATATGGAATGGTTGCAGATGCTTCCTTTCAAACCAGATTGTCTTAGGAGAAGAAAGATACTTTCTCTCTCATTCTTTTTAGGTACAATACAAAGCTACAAATCTTATTCTTTACATCTACACCATTCAAATACCTGGAGGCAAGTTAGCCATCATTCTTCAGGTGAACTAACTGAGGTTCTATTCTGGTATGTCCCCATCCAAAGTGAGAGGGATAGAAATAAGACACTGCATCTTTTCTGAAGCAGCATCTTGATTATGGAACATTTTCTCTTGAGACATTTTGTAGTCCTTCCCCTTTTACCTTTGAGGTGTCAGATCTTTTCTTTGCTGAAACTGTTGGTGAGCTGTCATCCTGGTACTTGAGCTGAGGTTTACTGCGTTGCTGCAAGATTTTATTGTTCCCTGTGCTCTTTATACCAAATTGTTTAGAGTCTTTGAGTAGCCTTCCTTTGAAGTAGACCAAAGAATGTATGGTGTTGAACATTGTAAGACCGACTTTGAAACAGAATTGTGTACAAAAGATGAACATATTATAGCTAAGTTGTATAAACTTTATTGAAATTTGAAACAGAAGAACAGCTAAAATAATGTATGATAGAGTGGTCTGAAAATTTTGGTTACAATACAAAAATGGAACAATGGAAAAATTTGTGGTTGAAAGGACTGAAATTTACATTATTTTACAATCATAAATATATTTTTAAAATAAAATTATTTATATGTGTCACCAGAGAAATTGCCTGGAATATATATAACCACTTCAAATTTATGTTGGAAATATGAGCAACAAGAAAGGACATTTTATCATGTTTCATGAATGTGTAAAAAAGCTAAAAAAATTGGATCCAAATTCCTACACTGATTTTAAACATTGATGTACAAGTGAAACCAGAACTTTTTCTTTCTCTTGGGATTGATGAACAAACAGCTGAAAAAAAGTATAAAAATCAAGAATATTTGAAAACTATAGCAAGATTATTGTATGCATACAGATGGAAAGGTTTGGCATTACCCACACTGGAGGAATGGTTGCTGAAGATGATGGAACTTGCTGAGATGGCTAAATTGACTTCTTTGATGAGTCAAAAGATAGTATCTGCATTTATTGCTGACATGAAAGCTCTTATAAACTTTTTATGTGAAACGAAAAGTGTGATTTATGGTTATGATGATCAGACATCTAAGTTGTAACCATAAATTAAGAGGTAAATCTATGATTGTACTACTGTGACAATGATTAGATGTAATTTTTGTACTTTTTTCTTTTGTATATATTTTGCCTTTCTTGCACTTTTAGCTTTCTTTTTCATTTCTTTTTATTCTCACTTTATGTTGGTCTGTTCTAGTTTTAATCTTTTGTAAAAAAAACTTTTTAATAAAATTATATATAAAAAAAGAATCCGTATTTTGAAAAGGTGAGGGAGACGTATTTTAAATTAAACAATAAACTAACTAAGATAGTCTATAAAAGAAAACTCAAGCTGTAGTAACATAAGATGTCCTCTTAAACAGAGGATGTCCTTAGCTACTGCTATAATCTGATTTGTTTTCTGCATATTTCTCTCCAAATCCTTGTCTTCCCAACAGATTGGATACCTCTTTAGGTTTGTGACCTGTTCAGCCTTCACCTCTTCAGTTTGTTTTGCAGAGCTGGCTCAAGACAGCATGCTATCAGAGCCAAAAACCATGAGCAGAAACTGATTACTCTGAAAAGGGAACAATCTTCTCCATTACACCAGAAAGTAGAAGGCTAATTTAGGATGTGCAAAGTTGCTTTATGGCATGTGGAACCCCATATTGAGACTCCACGACAGTAATACTTATTCTCTCCTCTTCAATATCTTCTCCCTGAAGTAGCTGTCTTGGTCACAAATCATCTTAGCAGTGAGACTTTCTATGCAATCATGCTCCAGAACTGTCTGTATCAAGCAATAGTGAAAACAAAATGTACATTTGATTGTATATGGAATTTGTTTAAATTATCTTAATCACAACCTTCCTTGTAATGACCTGTGAGGTCAATGGCCACTTTACAAAAGATGAGAAAATGTGATTAGAAAGGGCTCAAAATGATCATGTGGCTCTAACAATTATTAGAGTTTTAGTGTAAATCCTTATTTATTTTAAGATTTGCTGACTTAACACACTCATTTCTTTTATAAGATGTAAGCTTTGAATTATCTTGTCTTTTTTTGGTCTTTCCTTTTGAATCTCATCTACAAGTAATTTTTCTGTGTTGAGTAAAGCCAACTCAACCCTTCCAAATTAAGAAGGTTCTGTCCATTTTCTCTCTCCTTTATACTCAATTCAACTTTAGTTCCTCCTCTCCCACATTATCCCAAGGAAGTATTTACTGTCTAGACAGGGCCCAGAGATTTTGAATCTGATATATGGCCTGGGCAACTTCTCCAACCTGATGCCCTCCAGATATTTTGTAATGATACATCTTTGGAGGGCACATGTTGAACAATTCCTGCTGTGGCCTGGGATGATTCTCCCAAATCTTCCTCAGCAACAGTGATGCTCTCTAAATTCAAATTGACAGGAGATAGTGGGTTCCAGATTAAAATAAATGGAGCAAAATCAAGAAAAAGGCCTAGATATCCTCAGAAAATGAAGCAGACTGCTGAATCGAAGCTGGCAAGCTTCTTAGTTAGCTGCTTCCCTAATTCAACCCACTGGGCCCTGTTTCCAGACAGTGTTGACTCCCTACTCCAAAATATAGATCTCATTTTTGGCATGGTTCATGACAGAACTCTGAATATCTGCCTCATACCTATAACCCATTTCTGTCTCATTCTCTTTTTCCCCAAAGCCAGAAGAGAATTTTGGGGGTTTTGCTTTGAATTTAATTTGAATAATCCTCCCCTCCTTTCTCTTTTTAATTTACCCCATTAATATTTAGGATGGGCCTGTCCCTCAACAGGAATTGAAACCTTGGAAAGCTGTAGGCAGCATCACTAGGCAGTGCTACCCTGCTCAGCCAGGATAGACAGAGAAAAGGATATGTGTGTGTCTTTATGTGTTGTGGTGATGTGCTTTTGTATTGCAAAGAGAGACTTCCTTTGTGGCCTGGCCTGGTGCAGGCTAACTGACCGCAGGGGAATTCATCTTCCCGCCATCCCTTCCGCTCCCATTTCTGCCGCAGTGCGTGAAGAATCGATGGCGCAAATTGATTCACTCCCGCTGGCGGCGGAAACCACCCCCTCCCTCAGGAACTGTTAATCAATTCCCTCACCAGAAGCTTATAAACAACTGCTCCCTGGGGGTGTTTGTTGGAGGATGGGAGTGTGGTGGGAAGGAGGGGGAGAAAGCTGCAGAGCAGAGACACCCAGACCCTCATCCCAGCTCATCCCCCCCCACCCTTGCTTAAGGGCTGCAAGAGTAAGGGTTGTTTTGATGGCATGGCAGAAGCTTCCCTGATGAAGCTATGTTGGGATAATGGGGCATACCCATCCTGAGGTGAACTTAGCCGGGATGGTAGGGTCTGTAGAAGCTGTCAATAATTTCAAGGATGGGACACATTGATTTAAGGCAGTGGGACAGAAAGGGTGCTTGATGAATGACAAAGCCAGTTCACGGTTTTGATCCCAAGGAAAAATGATCTCCAATGTGGCATTATGTGGAATGGAACCTAGAAAATCAAGGGGAATTGGCATCTGGATCAGGTAAGAAGCAGGCAATTAGCAAACTACTCTGTCTTCCCTTCTGAAAGTTGAAAGTGTTCTGGAAGTTCCTGAATAATTTCAGATCATCTAGCAATAAAAGTCAGGCCAAAATCTAGAGTTTGTCTCAAGGGCTGGTAGCCCTGTAAACGGGCTAAGAAGCCACATACTGTGCTTGTTACAGTGGCTATACTTATACCCAAGGAACAGATTTCAAACTCTGCTTTTGATTTGTAGATGTCTTGCTTCTCTACTCCCTCTTAGTCATGTGAGAATTCCAGTCAGCACTACTATGACCCTCTTTAGCTGACAGAGACAGAACAGAAGATGCCTGCCTCTTCCTCTTAAAAATAGTTGGTAGGCCACACAGTGATCTAGCTTCCATACCAGTGATGCTGCCCTGCTGAGATCATAACTTTGCCAATTTTTAGCAGTGATTGCTAGGAACCACTAGCAATATAATCCCCTTGAGAGGCTGTTTGTAGGCAGCTATGGTTCAGTATACCCAATTAGCAAAATTTACTAGGCCAGTTAGAAGCAAGTCCTATACATGCTGGTGAGACAGTACAACACAATTTTAAGGCATATTCTAAATCCATTTGATATAGTCAAATGGATTATACAATAAAAGCTTTTATTTTTATTCTAAAATAATATTTTCTATTATAGAAAATAATTAAATATTAATAATATAGAACACACAGAGACTGGGACTTTTCTGTCAAGATACCATCATGGTAGAACCATATGTGGTTTTATGCACTGAATGTATATTGACATATCTAGATATAGCTGAATGGAGTGGAAAATCACTAGTCTTATGAGATATCTCCAGTGATTTTATGAGATTCTTTCTAGCTGATGATTACATGGATTTTAATCCGTGAAAACTTTTGCCATAATCTAGGAAATAGTGGTGTCTTTTAAGATGTCATGAACATAGTTATTGCTCTGGAACCTGATTATTTTGGCACTTTTCCTCTCCAGAAATTATTACTACTTTTACCAATACATAAGGAATCCTGAGATTACAGTCTATAAAAGTGAATAAGTTATGGTAGCACAAATCTCTTTACTCTATGCAGGCATTTTGCTTCAACACTTCAGCAGGGACGTAGCATGAGACTTCATGTTGGAGAGTGTGAAGATTGAGAAGAATTTTAGATGGAAGCTCTGTTGAAAAATGTAAAGATGCTCTCAAGTGGACTGTTCACTTTTGGTAACTTCATGGTTCCAACCATTTAGGTTTCTTGACGACAGTATCTGGATTTGCCATTGCCCCACTTCTGAATGTTTTGACCTCCCAATCTAGTTTACAACATTTGATCTCCTGGATGATATTCCAATCCAGTAGTAACAAGATTGAATCTTCCTTGGCTTCTGAGCCCAACCAGAAGAATTTCCATTGACCATGAATGAGTATTTATATTTTATGTCAATTGATCTTACTAATCCTTTAGGAAACTTGTACTCATTGCATGGCAGTCTTCAAAGCAGTCAGTGTTACAGAGATGTTGAGGGAAGGTGTGTACACTTCTACTTTCCCTCCTTCATTTAATTTTTCTTTAGTTTTAGGTGAATGCTTTCAGATGGAAGATATACCCAATATGGTTTCCAGGTGTATCCTGACTAAGATTTTCAGACCTTGTAATTATGTTGACTGAGAAACATTTTAGGTGAACAGGCAAGGAAGTTTTACTTAATTGGAAGGCATTTGATTCTTTTCTTCTAGATGGTAGCGGATGGCTAGTCATTGCTAGCAAAAATCATTGCTGTGACTTTTATTTGCAAAAGTGCCGTTAATAAATAAATTAATTAATAAATTCCTGGATTTATTCTTATGCACCTCTTGATCATGTTAATTGGGAGTGAGAAATCAGATAAGGCTATGAAGAGCTAATCTCTGTTAATGAAATTTATGAGTTCTCAGGAATGAAAGCAGCACTTTGGTCTTCTTGAAATAAGAGTGTATGATTAAGGGTTAGGGTAGGATGACTTAGATTTCTGCTTTAAGGGAGGAAGCTGGCCATGAGCCAAGAAACCAGGGTGCCTTCCTCTTAAATTCCAGATGGTTCTTTTCTCTCTTGTGGGGGCATGAAGAAGACAGCCAGTTTTGGAGGAGGGAGGGAAAGAATCCAACTTTTAAAATTATTATTACTCAATTTTTATTATTTTCAGTTCAAGGTTTTGGGACAATTAATGGAATATGTGGGCTTTTTAAAAGGAAGAATCTTTGCAATCTGGACGGGGCCGAATAAGCTGTTGGTGGGGGAGTATCCACTCCAGAGAGCTGCTCTTCAGCCAGCTGCCCTCTGCCTAGGCCCCTTTGCTAGCTTCAAAGAGTCCCAAAGGCTTTCTGCTTTGTAGGAAAGATAAATCTGCTGCTCTCTCCCAGCTTGGCTGGGACCAGTCTTGAAGGCTGGGCTCCATCAAGACTGACAGCCAGCTTGCTGGGATGGGATGGGATGAAGGGCAAGCAGGATTTTTTAATTTGCAGGGGGAAGAATATTCCCTCTCTCTGAAAAATTGGGCAGTCTGGTGGGCTGAGATTTTGGTTAACGTCCAGGAAAATAATTAAACCATTTGAAAAGGTTCAAATTAAAGCCAGGCAATTCAGCAGTGGACATGAGGAACATGTCTTGGGTTTAATTCATTATCATTTGGCAGACAATACACTACATGAGGAATGGATTTTTCAGGAATTGTCTATCTAGACTATCAGCCTTAGAAGGATTTCAGGGAGAGTTGAAATGATGATTTGAGGAGATTTTAAAGAAGCTGGATGGAAATTGCCTATTTGTGTTCCTTTATTAGATAAATTAATATTATTAATTTGATGCTGTTGAGAAGATATCGGTGTAAAAAGCATTGTAATAGAGACAGTTGTTGAAGCAGTTAGTATTTCTCTATTGTGGAATACTAACTGTGGGATTTTTTGTTTTGCCATAATACATTTAATAAACTGTTTTATTATTATTATTATTATTATTAATAATAATAATAATAATAATAATAATAATAATAATAATAAACTGTTTTGCCATAATATATTTGCATAGAGGCATCATAAGTCTCATCCTAGTTTGTTTTTATTTTAGCAACATATTAAAACAGATACTTCTCTGAAATCAGTTGGGACATGTCATTTTAGGACTTCTGGTTTAAGAAAATTGACCTGAAAAAATGTTTTCTTGTCATCTGATTGTTTAGACAATTCTTGTTAAATGGTACCAGGAAAGTGCTCTCAAAAGGAAGTTAAAACATAGCATTTTTAAAAGATGGTTAGATTTTGGAGAAGTTGCAGGCTACATTCTAGGCAAGTTAGAAATAAGAACTCAAAGACCTGATTTAAAAGTGTGTATTGTTCAAGCATGTTAGTGCCCAGAACTCCCAACATTGGTTGCAGCAAGTCCTTTATAAATGAAAACTGTCTGAAGCCTCCTTGGATTGAGATGAGTTGTTTCCCTAGAACTACTCTGAACCCAAGGCTGACTGTTGTGCCATCCATGTGACAAACTCAGTGGCCTTCCACAAATGCCAATTGTTTCTTGGTCCCTCAGGCTAAGTGGCTAATATGCAGGAGGCAATTGGATTCTGAGTTAGCTAAACAAGAGAAGCAAATACTGTTTACTACAAACACCATGGATGATAATTGCATTGATCCCGCTCATTTCTCAATGGAACAGAAGTAGGAGAGAAAATAAGGATGCGGTTCTGAGTTGGATCCCAAAGAAGAAGAAGGAATGATACCACATTAACACATGGTATACTTGAAATTGCTCTGTGACATAAACAAAGCGAAGCCAAATGTTAAAAAGGAAATGTAGGTTATTTCCATTAGGAAAAAAGCAAAGATCTTTCATGCTTTATGCCCAGGTAATCTTCTGACAACAGGGCAGAAATTGTTTGCAATTGCCTTCTTCCAGAATACATTTGCAAAAATTTCAAATCTGGTTTATAATTCTGGGAATTTCTGGTGGTTTCTTCTTCAAATCATTAACCAGGTGTGACCCTGTCATTAAATGTGAAATGCTAAAATTAAGCAATCAGGTTGGAAGCATCTTCTTTTATAGTTGTTAACATATAGCCAAACAGTGAATTTATTATTTACTCACCAAATTTATGTGGCTACCCATCGCATGAATAAATGATTCTGCATGGTGTACTGTGAAAAAATATAGATTGTTACTTCCTCTTGATTAGCTCAACACTAATTTTTGTGAGTCTTGTGCTCTTCTGGATAAAATATTCGATTCCACAATGATTCTCACTATATTGTTTGAAACCTATTACTCCAGAGTGAAATTTCTACCCAGCATTAGATAAAAAGTAAGAAAAATAAAGATCTTAGCACTCAGTCCACTTAACTCATATACAGGCAGATCCATTTCATTGCCCTGATGGAACCCCTGATGAAAATTCCCTTCCCACAACACAGTCCCTGCAATCTTGTAAAAACTTTGCTGATCCTGATTAAATTGTGTGTCTTGATGCTTAGAAACTTTTGCCTGGCACCAAAAGATATATCAAGATTGGACTAAGTGGAGTGGGGAAGTTTTTCCTTTTACTTCTCCTCAGTCTCAGGTTTATTTATTTTTATTTTGTCAATTGCTTACAAGATAATAGGTATAAGTAAAACATAGTTATGAATACATGGATACATATATAATATATAATGGCCCCTTTTTGGCAATTAATATAAATGAAGAGCAAATTTGTCAAGGTGAAATGCAGCCATTGCCTGCCTCTGTGTACATGTGTGTGTTTGGGAGGCCAGATGGAGAGTTGGTTGGGAGAAGATATTACACTTCATATAATTCCTGTCTATTTCAGGCAAGGAGAACCAGATCTGTCTACCCATTAAAACAATCTCCAGTTGCAAGTATTTTAATTGCAATTAATTCCCCTATTAAAAGTGTGTGTCTATGGGACTGTGGATCAGAGAAATAATACTTTCAGTTCAGATTGTGGAGACCTTCTATTCAGATTTCAATTTTGGTTGGTTAGGAAAAACTGATCTGTATAATCTTATTAATTGTTGAATTTTAGTTGATGTATCTTATCGTTCAACCTCCCCAAAACTGCTGGAAGATAGATATACACTGTTCAAAACACTAAAGGGAACACTTAAACAACACAATGTAACTCCAAGTCAATCACACCCCTGTGAAATCAAACTGTCCACTTAGGTAGCAACACTGATTGACAATCAATTTCACATGCTGTTGTGCAAATGGAATAGACAACAGGTGGAAAGCAGAGGCGATTAGCAAGACATCCCCAGTAAAGGAGTGGTTCTGCAGTGGTAACCACAGACCACTTCTCAGTTCCTATGCTTTCTGGCTGATAGTTTGGTCACTTTTGAATGCTGGCGGTGCTTTCACTCTAGTGGTAGCATGAGACGGAGTCTACAACCCACACAAGTGGCTCAGGTAGTGCAGCTCATCCAAGATGGCACATCAATGCAAGCTGTGGCAAGAAGGTTTGCTGTGTCTGTCAGCGTAGTGTCCAGAGCATGGAGGCGCTACCAGGAGACAGGCCAGTATATCAGGAGACGTGGAGGAGGCCGTAGGAGGGCAACAACCCAGCATCAGGACCGTTACCTCCACCTTTGTGCAAGGAGGGACAGGAGGAGCACTGCCAGAACACTGCAAAATGACCTCCAGTGGGCCCCAAATGTGCATGTGGCTGCTCAAATGGTCAGAAACAGACTCCATGAGGGTAGTATGAGGGCCCGATGTCCACAGGTATGGGTTGTGCGTACAGCCCAACACCGTGCAGGACATTTGGCATTTGCCAGAGAACACCAAGATTGGCAAATTTGCCACTGGCGCCCTGTGATCTTCACAGATGAAAGGTTTACACTGAGCACATGTGACAGACGTGACAGGGTCTGGAGACGCCATGGAGAATGTTCTGCTGCCTGCAACATCCTCCAACATGACCGGCATGGCAGGGAGTCAGTAATGGTGTGGGGTGGCATTTCTTTAGGGGGCCGTACAGTCCTCCATGTGCTCGCCTGACTGCCATTAGGTACCAAGATGAGAGCCTCAGACCCCTTGTGAGACCATATGCTGGTGCGGTTGGCCCTGGGTTCCTTCTAATACACGACAATGCTAGACCTCATGTGGCTGGAGTGTGTCAGCAGTTCCTGCAAGACGAAGGCATTGATGTTATGGACTGGCCTGCCCGTTTTCCAGACCTGAATCCAATTGAGCACATCTGGGACATCATGTCTCGCTCCATCCAACAATGCCATGTTGCACCACAGAGGGATGCTTTAGTCCAGGTGTGGGAGGAGATCCCTCAGGAGACCATCCGCCACTTCATCAGGAGCATGCCCAGGCATTGTAGAGAGGTCAGACAGGCACGTGGAGGCCACACACACTACTGAGCCTCATTTTGACTTGTTTTAAGGACATTACATCAAAGTTGGATCAGCCTGTAGTGTTTTTTTCCATTTTAATTTTGAGTGTAACTCCAAATCCAGACCTCCATGGGTTGCTACATTTGATTTCCATTGATAATTTTTGTGTGATTTTGTTGTCAGCACATTCAACTATGTAATGAACAAAGTATTTAATAAGAATATGTCATTCATTCAGATCTTGGATGTCTTATTCTTGTGTTCCCAATATTTTTTGAGTAGTGTATTTAATTCTTTTAACCCAAGACTTATAGCTCCAGAGTGCACTGCTGCCATCCATTTCTGCATGAGTTACTAATTTGGGAAGCAGGTTTCCAGATCGGAAACAATGAGTCTGAAACAGTGACTCACACAGAGATATAGCAGGTATTATTTTCTGTTAGAAATCAATTCCATTTCATTTCTTTGTTGGGCATGAGTGAATGACGCAGAAAAAGAATTTAACAATTCTTGGCCCTAGTATAAGTGGATTAGAGAAAATTAAGATTTACCATTCTTCTCTTGGCAAATGCCATGGATAAAACTTCGGGGAACTTAGGAATTGCAGCAGACAGAATAAAACAAACTGAATTTCAGATTTGCAGCCAGGACTGGAATTTATTATTTTATGAAATGTGTATGTCATGGTTTGAGGTGGGATCTATTTTCTAATGTCTCATCAGGGCTGGATCTAGCCAGTTTTACTTGTGCTTGGCAGGGAAGCAGAATCAGGTATTATTAGGTTTTAGAATAGACACCACCAATGAATGGGAAGTAAAACCAAACATTATGTGTGAGGGCAGCACAAGCCACTTCCACATAGTGTCAGGAAAATAACCTGACTTTATTAAGCTTTATTACTTAATTTTTCTTTAGAAAAAGAAACCGCATGATTTGGCATCTGGACTATTAGTCAGACTTAATAAATACCGTGATGTACCTGATTGTGAGCTTTGAGTTGCTCCTCAATACACGGAGTTTTTTTAAAAAAAGTTCTTTAATTTTTACTCTGGATATTGTCCCATCAATCAATCACCTATTCCAATCCTGCTTAATTTTTTGAGATCAGTTAAAATCAGAAATCAATAAAAATAGAAATTTTGTTGACAGATGTATGTCCTCTAGCTATATCTGCTATGTTCTGATAGTAAATTACTGGATTGTATTTTTTTGAACCTCTGGGTAGTGAACAATTTTCAAGAGTGTCCCATTTTAAGGCAACATTCTGATGTATCTATTAATTTATACAAATGTATTCCTCTCCATGTCTAATCTAAACCAAGATGTAATAAAGGAATCTAGTATATCCCCAGTGTTTACACATTTAGCCTCAAATAAATTCCATAAAATTTATTGAGATTTTATTTCTAAATAAAGATTGTATAGAATTTTACTTCTTCGTGAAACATAAAGAATTACATCAAAACCATATTCTAAGCTTAATGAGTCTATTTTTCCTAGTGATGCTGTCTAGATATAGAGCCTTCCATTATCAGAATTTTGGAAGTTAACACATCTAGAGACACCAGATTGGCAAAGTCTGCCATAATCTTTGGATGTGGCAACTCTATGACTGTTTTTCCATTTATCACATAACATAGTGGTTCTCAAAGGACGGTCTGGGCCCAAAACCTTTCAAAGAGTCTGTAAGATTTAAATTTGCTGTTTTATTTCTAATACAGTAAACATTGATGGACATAACTCACATAAACATAAGCTCTTTGGGCTTCTCAATTATTTATAAGAATATAAAGGAGTTCTGAGGTCAAACTGTTTAAGGACCATTGGAGTAACAAAACATTTTTAAAATTATTTATGGAATTACCAATCATAAAATGATGGAAACCTTTTAACAACGAATGATTGGGAAAACCATACTGAATTCACAACGTGAAATCAAGAGCTGAATCTTGAATTCCAATTCTGTGTTTCAGGTCAGTCCTGCATCAGATGGGAGGTGGGGGGGGGTTTAAGACAGCTCTCTCCTCCTCCTTTGCAAATGTGATTGGCCCTTTGCTGTTTCTTTCCATCTGCCTTGATACTTCTAAGCTGCAATGATTTGTTTATTTATTTATTTATTTGATTTGTCAATTGCTTACAAAATAACAGGTATAAGTATAAACATAGTTTTGAATACATGAGATGGATACATATAAGAAAAATAAAAAGAAACAATAGGACAAGGATGATAGGCAGGATTGGTGCATTTATGCACGTCAATAATAATAATAATAATAATAATAATAATAATAATAATAATAATAATAATAATAATAATAATAATAATAATAATAGGTATTCCCTAAAGGGGGCAACTTCCCCAAAGCCCTGGTGCAGCTTCCAAAGACCACCAAGCTTAACATGAAATTTTAAAGTCTGCAAGTTATCTTGCCACAGTGTTCTGGTGGGGCAATTTGGATAAATGAAGCACTGCACCCCTCTCCCCCATATGAAAAGCAAGATAGAAATCAAGTATGCATAACAGAGAAAAGATTTTAAAACAAGTCGGGAGAGTGATCATATTAACAGTGTTTAATTTTAATTGCCTATACATTAAATCAAATACATTTTTCCTAGGCCCATCACTTTTTGTGAGTGTGTGGGAGAGCATGGTTCCAGCACACCAGAAAGAAAAAAATCAAAAGTTGTCTTTGCCTGAAAAACAAAATTGTGCTACATGAAGGATTTCAAAAGCAGTGAATTGATTTGAATACAATAGGATTTATTTCTAAACAGCTATGGATTGGAACCCTCTTTTCAGGATGCTCCCCATAACTCATCAGTCTTTATCTAACAATAAACTAGCCCTGTGGTTATTCCCCATGTTGCAGGAGACAAAAGCTTGTTGGGAACCACACAAGGAGCCCCCGATGGAGAACCGAATAAGGGAATTTCAGAATTGCAACTCCGTTTCTTATTGCGAGCATCAACTTTTTGGCCCTGGCTGGCATCCTCCTATGCAGAAATGCTTCACTATTTTCTCAGGAACAACACCATCACCTTTTAAGATGCACACCCAGACCGGGAGTAAAAGTGATGCCCCCGAGTAATAATACAGGGTTATCTTAGCCCGCGACGACCTGGACGGAATACCAGACGAATCTTCAGCAGTTTCTCGGATAACAATACGTACGTCGGTGTGGGGAAAATCTCCATTTGCTTTCAATGGAAATTGCAGATTGCCCTATGCAGGGTTACAATCTAAGTGGGACTGGGTCTTAACTAAGTGCCGGGGTCATTGAAATGCGTGAGTGCTGTGCCCAACAAGGAGGACCGAAAGTTTCCCTTGCCCAGTTCCATTAAAGGCAGAGCCTTCAAAGGGTTACTTCTGTAACGACCGAAGGGAGATCACTCCCCGTTCTTTTCCTCGTTCCGAACCCCCCCCCCAACAACTCCTCCACGACCCTCGAAGCAGCATCTATTGGCTGGGAAAAGGGAAATGGGCGTGGCTTGGCCCACCTCCGTCTCCTTGCTCATTCTCTCTGTCTCGCTTCCCCCCTGCTCCTCCCCAACTCGGTTCCAGTGTAAAGTTTCACCGAAGCACATGACTGGCTTTAATGGCTGCTGAGCACTGGGGCGCGCGCGCTGGCCAGCGCAACGTTGCGTTCCCTCCTCCCTTCCTCCCCTCCGTCCCGCTCGGATCGGGCAGCCGTTCGGTGTGACTTTGCAGAGCTGGGACCCCAGAGCTTGTGCTTCTGTCTTCGTGAAAACAAGATTGCTTTTGGGAAGGAGGGGGGGTGGGGTTGGCGAGAGTTTTGTGCATGCCCTAGTAACTAAGAGAGGGAGAAGGACCTGCTTTCCAGGTAAGAGTTTTGGATACCTGCGGCTCTTCCTTTCGCAGACTTTGTTCTGGATATGTGTTTGGAAGGCAATGGGGAGAAAGGAAGACCTGTCTTTTTTTTTCTTCGTTCCTTACACGCTAATTTAACGGCTGGAGGGGAAAAGTCTATGTCGTTTTTGTCTTGTTTTGTTCCTTCCAGATTCCGATCGAGGTCTAGGATTACATAGCAGCCCCCCATCCCTTTTCCTCCTCCTTCCCCGCTCTCTGTTTGTGCCCCATGCAGTACCTGTTTGAAGTTGAATAGGGTTGCTTTTCCTTATCTCCTTTCCCCTCAGTGTCCTCATCTCCCCAATTTCGTTAATAGTCTTTCACGTTTACACTGAAATCGGAGGACGTTGTAGATTTCTGAAAGATAGTTCTGGGGGATTTTGCAATTGCTGATAGTTTCCTGAAGTTGTAATTACTCTTCAGGCTTATTTTGGTGAATATAGCTGTTCAGACTAATATCGGAGGTTCCAGTTTGGGTGACAGTGAAGGTTGCATTATTTTATTTCTGTTCCAGTTTTCCACTCCCTACTTTTTGTGCAGTTTCCTAATAAACCTTAACTGTTGCTTTCAGTCATCTTATTCAGCTGTCATGGGGCTGCCCTCACCTCCTCCTGCTGCCTTGTGTTTGAAATCGGGCCAACTGTAGATGGGGATTTTGCCCTGTAGCATCGGATATTCTTGTCATCAGGCACGCCATCCTTCCTTTGGCCCGTTGGCCTCTTCACTGTTCTTGGAGAAAATGTTTGGTGTGTGAGTATGGTGGAATTCTTTCAGTAGGGAGATATCCCAAGATTTGAGCTGCTGGCTTGTCCTGATCTCTCTGCTAATTAAGTGGCAACTTTATAGTGGCAGCCACATTTGAGGGTAAATTTGAACTCAGTGGGAGTGAATCTGGAGTAGGCGTAGGCATGCAAATGTTTTGACAATATTTTTCAGAGTCCTATCTCCACAGAGTGAAGGAAAGCACTCAGAGGAGAGGGAGATTCCCTGTTTCTTTTCTTTGAGAGATTCCCAAAGTTTCTTTCCTTTCAGATCTTGAAAGAAATTGCTGATCTGTTTTCCAGTGCCACGTGTGGGTGTGGCTGGCAATTCTGCTGCTTCTAAATGAAGTTTTGTACTTCATATTATTGGCAAGGGAATTCCGGATCCTTCCTCTCCCCATTATACTTACTGTGCAAAGATTCTGCTTATGTGATTCCTTCTCCTTCACATTTAAAATTCAGAATGCTGTAGAAATACCTCTGGTTGTGCCACTTCTCTGTTACAAAGTTTTTGGCCTTTGTAGGAAACCTTGGAATTAAAATAAAAGACAGAGCCAGTGATGTCTGTCTTGCCAAACTACCAGTGGTTGGTCGATCCGTGGGTGGAAAAACAAGACCATGGCTTAGCTTTCAAGGGGATGTTTCCAACTTGGTCTGTGTTTTTGCAGTGTCTGAGCAGGCTTGTGGGTGTGAAATTGGAGCCGTGGCTCTCACATATTTTTTCATGCCCAGGTTTCAGAATTGGGATATCCAGTCCTGTGGGATTTTGGACTAAGCAACAGTTTGGATACTTTTTTTTTTTTTTTTGCATGTCTAGCACTAAGATGTGATATTATGCCTGACCAAGTCCCACAGGTGGCTTGCATGGCAGCTGTGAAATGGGTTTAACACTTAGCGAAAAAATAGGTTGGAAGCTAAATCCCACTTAAGATGGTCAGCAGCTGTGTGGAAGCAAGGATGGTTACCAGCCTCAGCCTGTATTAGAAAAAAAAAAAGAACTCTAAATTGTGGTTGGGTGCTTTTCTGTCAGTCATAAAAGGTAAATCTGTAAAGAGGGAAGCAGTCATCCATGTAGAGAAATTAACAGCTGGTTTGACTTCCAACATCAGGCAGGAAGGGAAAGAGCACGTCTGGGTTATGTATGCATCTGTGTTTGGATCTGTGTTCAATTCTCTTTACAACTTTGTTCACTTTGAATGCTTGAGGTCCTTAGCTGAAAAGAACTTGAATGGTATGAAGATGGAGTTTTTTACATTTATGATCATGGCTTTCTTTATTATAGAATATTAATAACAGCGATGGGAATCCTTACAGTTTATGTAGTATGTTCACAAACTACTTCAAGTTTTTATGTCTTAGTAGTCTTAGCATATTGCAAATAAGGGTGAGAAAGAGAATATTTCTGCTTATATACAGGGTTTGTGGCTAAGGAGAGAGTTGGACCAGAGAGCTTGATGTTCTTAATTTATAGAAGTTTTGTTTTGTTTTAAAGCATTCCAGGTTTTCTTTTGGCAATTTGAAAGCACCAGAATACTTTTAAGGTGTAAGCGATATGCAAATGGTGAATAAGTAGCATGTTTCTAAATTACACACATTTCTTATAATTTTTAAAAATCCAGTTTTATCAATTATGTATTTTTCCTTTTAAAATCCATTAAATTTCACACATTTTAAACTTAAATTTATAATGTATAGACCCTTCAAAATAATTACCTGGTGTAATAGTTAATTTTTTAGCTAACAACCAACGTCTCTGACAATCTTGGATATGCAAGACTTCAAATCCTATTTGGGAAGCTAGGATTGTAAAAGAAATCTGTTCCTCACGTGGCCTTGCAGGATCAGTTGTATTAAATACTTTCTATGTGGTCAATTCAAACTACCAGTATCATGGACATGGTAGAAATCATAAACTTATAAAAATGCTTTTGTGCAGTCAGATCAAATCTGATCTCCACCAACCGTGATTTGTCACAAATTGAAGAGGACAGGAAACCCACAAGGAAAGTTAGGTGGAAACAAAGTTTTCTTATTCCCGTAAAGAGTCATTAGGGACAAAGGGTACATCTACATCTGGATATTTCCCTTTCAATTATTGTGGGAGAAGGGAAACACAATGATATAATCCTGGTTCTAATTTCAAATCCATAACACGGCTTTGTCCATTTCAAAACATAGCCAGGTTGGAAACAACCTCTTGAAATATAATGGGGCTGGGTTTCATATAGTCCTAATCCAAAATGTGTTTTGTTTTGTTGG
This sequence comes from Pseudonaja textilis, assembly GCF_049901715.1. Taxonomy (NCBI): domain Eukaryota; kingdom Metazoa; phylum Chordata; class Lepidosauria; order Squamata; family Elapidae; genus Pseudonaja; species Pseudonaja textilis. The sequence continues at coordinate 92,456,126 of NC_142008.1, forward strand.
CTTATTGTCAGGCCCACACCCTCCCACCCCAAACTCTATGGTTTATATACCATAGTGAATCGGTATATTATAGTAAATTTTAAAAAAACCAATGAGCCACATTATGCATTAACTATATATGGGACCACTGGCTGAATACAAATATTGTGAAAAGCATGTGTTTGGTTTTGGTTTGGTGTAATGTGTGAACCAAACCATTTTTGGCTTGTAACCATTATTTATGGCTTAATGTTATATAGGAACCAGCTCTGTATGGTTTGTTCAAATATAGTGGTTAGAAAAAATGTTGATGCAATAAATTCAGCATGTGTCTTCCATAAATTTATTTAATCCCATTTTTAAAAGCCATTTAAGCTTTTCGTTATTGTATCTTATGGCAGTGACTTTGTTATTTACACAGTGCATGCTGAAGTTATTCCTATTGTTTTGTTTTGATCTACACAGAATATGGTATATCTCATGGTATATCCTTCCAAAACTCTTAGATCCCCAATGTATGTTCCAGAATTGGCTGCAAAACCATAGTTGAAGTCCAAACCTCTTGAAGTTATTGTGGTTGACAAACATTGTCCTAGGTCGAGGAGATAGGATATTCGTACAAGGAATTACAGAACCCTATATCCCAATGGTTTTCCAAGTCTCTGCTGGACAATTGTATTTATTCACAGTTTTCCAAACTTCTAACTTTCTGCCTGAGTTAGGAGATACTGAGAGCAAAACCAGGGGACTTTCTATAATAGAAAAATCCTCTACCTATAAACACAAGTGGAACTGGAAATTCTGTTGCTAAGTGTGGCAGTTGAATTATCACATGACCATGCCTGATTTTATAATATATTTGCTGTAATTGTGAAACAAATCTAACTTGGCCTATTGATTTTGCTTATCAAAAGTCCTCTAGGAAGGTCAAAAATGGTGATCATATGACCTCAAGATGCTACAACTATCATACCCAAATCATGTGACGATGGGGATGTTGCAGTGGTCCTAATTGCAAGGACTGGTTGTAAGTCACTTTTTTAGCAGCGTCGTAATTTCAAACAGTAGTTAAATGAATGGTGGTGATTTGAGGACTACCTATGTGACTTCTAATATACCGAGTTTAATTTTATTATTTTAAAAATCTTAAGTTACACATTAGTCTACAGAAGTTATTAACCCAGAAATATATTTGTTAGTCTGCTTTTATGCGCACTTATTTAGCTTAGTCAGTCATTTCACTTTACAGTCATGGATAAAATAATAAGGGAGTTACTTTTTGGTTTGTGGCAGACCCTGATGCTGTGAGCTGAAAGAAAGTGACTGGCCAAAGGTTATTTTGCTGGTTTATCTGCTTCTAGCCTCCCAGCTTAATTACTACAGATAGTCCTTGGTGTATGATCAGAATTCCATTGTTAAACGATGAAATCATAAAGTGTGATGTCACATAACTATGATTTAGCAACAAGGATCCTATTGCCATTGTTAATCAAATTCCACTAGTCCTTAGCTGAGGACTCACCCCAAGCCAAGCCATTCAGTGCTTAACCCCTCCCAGCCCCGAGACTGAATAAATTAAGGGTTTGCCTCCTCTTCAGCTCCCCCCACCTGCCCAGTTCCCCCTAATCACTGCCCTTTTGGCTCCCCTGCACTCTGCCTTGTGGGATGGTAAGCAGCCCCAGAACCACATGGCTCTGAGGCTGTTTGCCTCACTGGCTTGGCATTTCATGGCACGGCTCTGGGGATGCATGAGGTCCCTGGGTGCAGTGCAGTGCAGTGCAAAGCATTAGATGCCCCAGCAAGCTCTAGCTATCATAGCCCAGTCACCCTCACTGCCGTGCCATCCTGCACTCTGTCACCATCACCCACTACTCATGAGACATGCCCACCCCCAGCCATTTGTGAGACATTTGCTGGCTACATGGTGCCATCTTCCCCAGGCTGGGAGGATACTGCCCTGCACAAACTGGAGAACAAAGCCTCATGTGGCCAACAGTTGTCACAAAAGCCCAGAATGGGCATGATGGATCAGCAGTGGGAACAAGGAGAAGGTGAAGGGCACAGGAGCTACAAGTGTGCAAGGGACCAAAAGAGCATAGATTGGGGTGAGTGGGTGGGATAGATCGATGTGAGAAGTTGAAGTGCTCCTGTGGTCATAAGTGTGGGCAGGCTGCCAAGTGCCCAAATTTTGATCATATGACCATAGGGATGCCACAACATCTGTAATTCAGGGTCAGGTTGTAACTCCATTCAGTGCCACCATAACTCGAAACAGTCTCTGAACGAATAATTGTAAGTCAAGGATCATTTTGGCCTTTTACATTATTACTACTTACAATTTATCTATGGCTGATTCTCACATATTGCAAAAGTTGATTGGCTCTTGATAAACCTGGTTTATATGTTTCTTTTCATGGGCAAGCGTTCTGGTGATTTTACAGTTGCTTCCAATGTCAAGAGTTCTTACTAAACATCAACAATGAGAGAGAGGTTTAGTTGAAAACATCTATAGCGCACCAGGTTAGTTGCCTTTTTCACAGCCCTAAAAGTAAAATGAACTTAATCTTCTTGTTCATGTGAATGAATATCAATCCTCTTGGAGCCGAGAAGCAGAGACCCAGTATCTCTAATGTTTGTTCAAGAATTTTTTTTTCTTGTGATTATATAAAGGGATAATGGAAGTATATGCAAAATATCTTATCCACAAAGACTGTGTTATTCACAGAGGGGAAACTAATATGTTAATTTAATTTATTTATTTAAGATTGTGGAATGTAACATCTCTAGTACTCTCTTTATCAAAGCATATTAGTTGGATTAAATGGAGTTTTCTTTTCCTTAAATCCCTTCCTTTTTCTAACGAACTTAGGATATAATTTGTATCTTTACAATTAAATTCTGCAGAATGTGTTAGATGAGTTTTGATGACCAAACCTGCATACCTAATGAATGTTGTAGTTGTATGAAACTTGAATATTGATTCTCATGTCCACGTTCACTATATAATAGCAAATCTTATGACAATTCATATGGACTAGTATATCTTAAACTCCATATTTTTTCACACTGGCAGATTCGTTGGGGTGTTTTCTTTTTCTTTAGGTTATAATCAGAACTATGGCATCATATTATGCATAGAGCTATTGTTCTTCTACTTAAATGCATCAGGAAACTGTTCCCTATTGCCACTTTCCAATGTTCAGAATCCGGAAATACAGATATGTTGCTATTGCACTGCACTTAAAAACATTTCTGTGTACAAGTGCAGACATGCATATGCCTTGGAAAGTATAGTTCCGTGGTTTGCAATTTTTCTTCTTGGATCTTTCCAATGTGACGCAGAAATGGTCCTTCTGTCCTATTGTTTTCTCAGTTGTGCTTTGCTCTAGAGACAGTCCTACTGCTTGGATTTTTTTTTTCTTGTGGAACTGCTCTTGTTTGTAGAGCACAAAATTATCCCATGTGCCAGGGATGGGATTCAAAATTTTTAACAACCTGTTCTGTGGGCATGGCTTAGGTGGTGGGCGTGGCTTGGTGGTCATGTGACTGGGTGGAGGACATGGGTTGGTGGTCAGGTTATTGGCTGGGTATGGCCAACTCAATATCACTCACATCAAGGCCCGCATCTCCTCACCTGGCTTCTCATGACTGTGGGGATGCTGCAACAGTTGTAAGTATTAATAATGGTCATTAATCACTTTTTTCAGTGCCATTGTAAATTTGAATGGTCACTCCACATAAGCAAAGTACCAGCAAAGGAGGGGGAAAAAACACCAGAGAAGTACCTGAGACAGGAAGTCTAGTCCTGCCAAGAATGTAATAAGGGTTAATGGAGAGGCAGTTTCTGTAGGCAACACCAGAATGTTTCCTTCCTGCCTTCCTTACAGGATTAGGCCAGTAATTTCTTCTAACAACCGGCTCTCCCAACTGCTTAGAATGTTAGCAACCGGTTCTGGTGAATAGGTGTGAACTGGTAGAATCCCACCCCTTCCATGTACCTATCTGAAACAGCAAGCAACACATACATTTTCCCCTTTAAAGCAATATTTAAAGTTGCTTGGTATGAGTGCATCCAATCATCTGGTTTGAAAAAGAAATAGTTGTTTTAGAATAGGGAGATCTGGATATACTCATTTGCATACTATTCTGCTACTACCTTACACTGATCAAGGCCCTCTTTCTGACCTCTTTGACACCGGGGCATTGTACAATGAAGGGCAATACAGAATGATTCAGATAAGTAGAAAATGTGTCTATCTCTTGATGACTTATTTTCCAAAGTGTCTGAGGCTGAGTTGAGGCAATAAGTCTTTGTCCAGTTTAGTGCTGAAGGGGGATGACTGGAGTTTTTGATAAACTCATCAGAAGAGTGTCAGATTGGGGAAAATCAGGGATGGGATTCAAAAATTTTAACAGCCAGTTCTGTGGGCATGGCTTAGGTTTGTGGGCGTGGCTTGGTGGCCATGTGACTGGATGGGCGTGGCTTGATGTCCATGTTATTGGCTGGGCATGGCCAACTCAATATCACCCACATCGAGGCACACATCTCACCTGGCCTCTCATGACTGGGGATTCTGCAACAGTCGTTAAGTGTGAAAAATGGTCATAAGTCACTTTTTTTCAGTGCCATTGTAACTTTGAATGGTCACTCCACACAAGCAAAATATCAGCAAAGGAGGGGAAAAAAACTCCAGAGAGGTTCCTGAGACAGGAAGTCTAGTCCTGCCAAGAATGTAATAAGGGTTAACGGAGAGGCAGTTTCTGTAAGTATCACCAGAATGTTTCCTTCCTACCTTCCTTACAGGATTAGGCCAGTAATTTCTTCTAACAACCGCTTCTCCGAACTGCTTAGAATGTTAACTGGTTCTAGCAAATAGGTGCGAACTGGGAGAATCCCACCCCTGGGGAAAATGCTCTAGGTGGTTCTACTTAATCCTTTGATGACAGGGATCCCATATGAAGGCAGGATACTTAGGGGAAAGTAGTATCATGAAAAAGACTTGGCTTGAACCCTTGGCTCACTAAGTGTCCACGTGAGGTTTTGTTCCGGACAACTGGAATTATGAGGAAATTCAATCAAATGATTTATGGGCTGTTTCAGGCAGGCATCCTTCCTGAATGGTGGTATTATGGTGGTTATCCTTCCCTTGATATGTTTTCCAGATGTGAATTATAAAACATTTTTATTTCAGAGTTGAGAGATTTGGATTATGATATTAGTTTCATCCTGATGGATTGGATAATCATATTAATTTCCCAACAATTTGGAGTATTTTTGCTTCCTGTTCCTATACTGATTGGAAATCCTTTTTCCTCCATTTCAGGGAAATTATTTGTGTTCACATAAACCGTGGACCTAGATGGCCCCTTTATTTGTGGATATTAGTTAGCAACAATTTTTATTGTTTCTGAAAGTCTGTGTGTATTCGGCTTGCCAGCTGCAGTTGTACGAACTTCTGCCTTGACTCAAGGAAATGACTCCCTGTGAGGGTAGAAAATGCTCTTATTGTTCATATTGAAATGATCCTATGGTAATAGCCACCAGCTTTAATTGTCTGAAAGGTCCATCACAATATAGATCTGGCAGTCCTTGTATCTGTTAGTTATCTAACAGATTGAATTTTGGGAGCCTACTTTGAACAAAGAAGTCCAACTTTTGATTAAAAGTTCTATTTTTTCTGCATTTTGCATCACATTAAAAAGAAATTGGATCCATTACAGCACATCTGCAAATTTTACAATTCCTTAATTGAGCAAGAGCAGCGTTTAAATTGAATCCATTTTGATTTGTGGAAAGTAGGAAGGATGGAGAAACATCATGAAGATGATTTTCAGTTTTATTATCCTTTCTGCATTCTAATAGAATGAGTCTATTCAGTGCTATTCTAAACAATTTGTATGTAGGAAATTTTTGTCTGTAAGACAAGCGTTAATAATTTTGTGTAAACTTTTCAGAGGTTTTCTCGTCCATGTTATATGCATTAAATAAAAAACAGTAATCTGCCTACCTCCCACAGAGTGAATAATGGGAGTAGGCATCACATAAGGGAAGGCTGCTATAGAATATGAAATGGAACATATACATGGTCTGTATGTACATAAATATTACATTAAAAGGATAGATGATCTCAATCTCATCAATGGATGTGCCCAGTTCCCCTCCTTTCCCTGGCTGGTGTTGATTAACATTCTCACCATGAATCTCACATACATTACATTACACTCTCCAAGTGTCTTAAGACAGTGGCCCCCAACCTTTTTTGTACCACGGCCCAGTACAAAATGTACAAAATGATCCATCGACCGGTACCGGCATCAGCACGCACAACCAAGGCAAGGCGAGCTGAGCGACCGGCCAGCCAGCCGTCCCCCGCTTCTCCCCGCCACCTTCAACTCCTCCTTTGTACCTTTTTGCGGTTGATGGGCTTTTCGGGCTCTTTCTTAATCTCCTCCAGAGTAACGCGAGACTCCACCGCCATTGGGATGGCTCTTCGTTCGAAGCTGCCCCCCTTCAACGAAACTAAGGCGTGAGGATTCCTTCAGCACCCAAACGCCGCTTTCCAACCGACAACCAACAAGCTCACCTGGAAGCACTTTCTCAAGCGCCATCGAAACAAGATGGCAGCGCCCAAGCAAAATAGGCAGCCCGGTACAAAATGATCCATGGACCGGTACCGGTCTGGGGCCCGGTGGTTGGGGACACCTGTCTTAAGACATGACTGGCTGGGAATTCTGGGAAACACCACTCCAAAACATTTGGAGGATGCCAAGAAAGAAAAGCTGCACTTTTGTTAAGATCCCCTTGTTTGCAATCCCCTTGTGTCTAGCATCAGAAAACTGATGCTATGCAGTCGCAATAGAAAACAGATTGTTTTAAATCTACACCATTTCAAAGACCATGTCTCCTGTCTTACCATTTAATGCCACTGTTCATTTGTCAATGTAGATTAAATCCAGAAATTCTGGGTGCTTTCTACTTCTTTAACTTCAATTTCATGGCTTCCCATCATCTCTTTCATCTAGGCTTAAAATTAAGCACCTAGCTATCCTACGATACAGTACTTCTGCCGAACTATACAGTCTTCTTCCCTTTGATATAGAGCTCCATTGCAGACCTAAAGATGTGATGTATTTGTGAACTCTATTAACTGCAAACATTGAGAGGAATCAGATTGTGCAACCCCATCAGTAATTTGCTGATGGGGTTGCAAAATATTAAATAAATTGGTTGCCTCTTGAGTGTATCTGGTGGAATGGCTTTGGCTGCAGCTAAGAAAAGCAAGTTATCCTTGCTACAAGAAATAGGTTGATAGTAAATCATTAGTATTTTTGTTGGCTTTTATATTCCACTCAATTCCACTTTATTTTTTTTTAAATGAAGAATAGTTAAGAAAAGGAAGAAAGAAAGAAAAACATACACAAAAAAGGAAAAAAAGAGAGACATAAACTCCAAATGAATAAAGTTATAAGCATCATAGAATAAGATTAACATTTAAATATTTTAATGATTAATTTTAAATAATAGAATGTACCATATTTTAAAAACTGTCAACCATTAATAAAATCCAAGTAATATGTGAATATTAACAATACCAGTAGTCCTCAACTTATAACCACTATTTTAATGACCATTCAAAGTTACAACAGATTTGAAAAAAGTAATTTATGACAAGTTATAAACAAACTATCAGATGCTCTGGATTTTGTGTTACAAGGTTTTCAAGTTTGCTCAAGTCTCTTAAGTATTCTCTTTGTTTTCTGAAGTTTTCTTTAAAGTATATTGCACATTTGAAAATACCAAAGTTGGCTGCATAGTCCTGGCCATACAGAAGAGAAAGTCTCAGATGATTTTATTTTTGTCTTATTAATAATCAATACCTGCCACTTACATGAGTCTGTTCTCTGATGGTTTTCTTCCTGCTTTTGTCTTCATGTAAATAAATACACAATAATGAAGCAAAAGGTAATAAGACTGTACTGATTCATTTCCTAATTTTATCTCAGATGTTTATTGTTGCATAATCTCTTAAAAGCTGTATGCAGGTAATCTCAAGTGGCTGTTCGTAGTGTTGAGCTAATGATACTTGTGCCCAGTCCTCAGAGTTATGGCTGTTGTAGTGCTCTTTCGGTCAAGTGATCAAAATTTGGGTTCTTGGCAGCCACCTCTCACTTACAATCAGGTGCACTTCAGTTCCCAAACCCACCTATCCTCCCTCCCCAATCTCTGCCCTTTTGGCTATAGCACCAGCTCTGTGGCTAAAGTAGAGGCTTTCAGCAGTCTTGGCCACCCCTCCCCCATGCCTCTACTTCAGCCCCAATACTACTTAAAGCTCCACACCTGCAGTACCACAGCATGGAGCCTCAGCCACCCCTGCTGCAGGGGTGGGATGCTACCGGTTCTGCACAGCTCTATAGAACTGGTAGCTCTGAGGAGCAGGAAACCCCGAACCGGTTCTGTGTTTGCTGCTGTTTGGCCCAACCACCCACCCAGGCTCTTACCTGTCCTTTATTTCCTGCTTTTTCAACCTCAGCTGCTTTGCATGGCACAGCTGAGGTTGAAAAAGCAGGAAAAAAGTGGCTTTTCAAACACTGCACACTTGCGCGCAGCCCGTCTTCAGCTGTTCGGGCGGCAGAACTTAAGTATTTTTTACATGCGCGCATGTGTGCACCAAACCGGTAGTAACACCGGTTGAATTCCACCCCACCCTGCTGCCCTGCCACTTGGCTTATCACTCCCCCACAGGTCTTCTTTTCTGTGCTGTTAGTTCTGCCAGCTTTGCTACTTTGTACTGTTTTTTGTCCTGTCCTGCCGTATATGCTTCACTCACCCCACTACTTGTCCTCCACTCCTAGCCCTGTCAGCCTTGTTTCCCTGCGTTTTGTTTGTCTGCTGGCCCAGCCATCTCCACCCACTACCTGCTGCTGCTGAGGAGTGTCTGATCTGGCTCTACACAAGGCAACTACTGGCCATGTTAAGCGCCCTTCCTGAGACTGCTTGCGCCATTCTCCAAATAGTGCACACCATTCTCATTATGCTTTTGAAGGCTTCTAAGAAATTCTAAAACTATGTGAGATAATTGTGAGAAGGCTGCACTTGCTATTCCCCAAGCTCCCTAGGGTTTCTGAAAGCATTGTGAGGACGGTGTGCATTATTTGGAGAATGACCCCAACAATGTGGTGTGAAGCCACAGTATTCCGGGGAGTCTCAACAGTGCAACCCAGAGTCACAGCGTCCCGAGATACATCAACAATACGATCATAGATTCCTGAATAGTCCAAGCAGCCTGGCACAGAACCACAGCCCACCAGTGCAGTGTGAATTCATAGCTGCCTCAGAAAGCCCTAGCCCTCCCTGCCATGACCCCTGACACTCTGTACCTTTGTTGACCTTTGCCGTCTTCTTGCTCCTGCTGCTGAGATATGCGCCCATTGGCACATGCCTTTGTGAAGCACGTGCTGGCCACATGAGGCCATCTTACTGAGGTGCCATGAGAAAACTGCCATGCACAACCATGTGAGAAAGGACTTCTGCTCGGTTGCAAATCTGCCAAAGTTTGATCATGTGACTGTGGGATATGCTGCAATGTCTGAAATTGTAAGTCTTTCCATTCATACTATCATAACTTTGAACAGTTTCTTAATTAATGGGTCACAAGTGGAGGACCAACTATACTTGAAACTTCAGGGCTGCTGGATCATCATACTTTTTCATATCTTGTATCTTAAATGTAATTCTTGGTCTTTCAGAAGACCATTTAGCAGCATTTAATCTCTGCCAATCATTTAATATATATTTTCAATTTTATTGCAATAAATTTAAAACAGAAAATTGGTAGAATATTCATTTTAATGCTGCAATTCTTCCTAAGCCTTTTTAACTTCCTTCATCTTATAAATCTTATTATATTTTTCAAGATCTGTGAATAATATTTTTAAATAGGTCTTTAGTGTTTTTTGTCAAATACATTCCAGGTATTTTAATAATGATCTGATTTGAATTCTGAATGCGTCAACTGAGGCTGGTAATGTAACCTTATGGTTTTGCAGGCTTCCTTGCATCAGTGAGAAATCTTAGCAGACTTGAATTGTTCTTTTGTCCTATTATGTTTTCATTTCTCCAAAAATATAAGATACATAGCAGATGGCTAAGCTGGTGATTTGGGACAGTTCAATTTATTTGGATGAAGATATTGAGATATGCTTGAAAGGACAATCTGGCTTTGGTAGGTGCAAAGCCTTCTGAATGGAAGATGGATTTAGGAGTGCTTTTTTGAGTATCACTTACGCGAAGTCCATCCCCTGCCATCGAAGAGAGAGAGAGCAAGCCAGGAGAAATATCTGGCATTGGGAACTAGGGCTGAAGGTCAGCATCTGTGGCTTTCTGCACAAGAGACAAGCTAAAAAAAGCAGAGTCTTGACGTCAAGCTCTCTTTAACAGCCTTTCCGAACTCTAAGCTGTGTACCTGCTTGAGTATGTTAGGTCAGTGGAAACAGAATGGAATTATTGTATATGCCCAGGTGAGCCTGTTGCCACAGGAAGGCATTCATTATTTTAACTCATCAGTCCTTTTGACTGGTGTTGCAAGGTCTTGGAAATCTTCAGTCACAATCTCCAATTTTGAGGGAATGTGTTGACAGATCCATTGCATTAATTCTGAAATTTGGAGGGTCTCAAATCTGTTCTGACTAAAAACTGCCTCTACTCTGTGAGTATGTCCTGTCTTTAAACTGGCAGACAGGGTATTACATAGAGGCATGCTAAAACCAAATCCAGGCTGTATTTGCATTTTTAAAGGACTTTGGCTAGTGAGCTAGTGACATGAGCAACATGATGCAAGAAAAATTTAAAGCAGGTGACAGAATGGCAAACCAGGTGAATGTGAAGAGCAATAACCTACTGTAGTTGAAATGTCTGGAGTCATTTTACAAATATGAAGTGATGAAGCACTGATCATCCTTGGAATTCTCCTGTGTTGTTGCCAAAGTCACTAAAACTTGTTCTTTTTATTTTTGGGGAAATTTATATTCCACCTTTCCAAAACAGTTAGATAATTTGTGTAAAATACCACATTTAGTTGAGAAAGAGCATGGAGGATTATACGTTTTATTTAGCTAATATATAAATCTGGCATGCTCAAAGCGAGTCAGAGAAAGAAGTCACAGTTTGTTTTAGGGTTTTCCTTTCTGGGTCATGGTAAAGTTACCCATAGTTTATTAATGCTGTCCATGTTCAAGAAGGGTCAGTGAATATACTCAGTGATTGGTGCTTAAGTTGGGATAGGCAATGCAGTCATCAGTGTGATAGTAGATATTCTCCTCCATGCTGCGGCGAGAGCCCAGGATGGGTTAGACTCCTTCTGATGATGTCATTAAGCTGAGTCTGTTCTTGTATATAAAAGGCCAGCCCCCGAGAGTCTCCCCAGCTTTGACTCAGCTTCTTTTAAGTCAGCAAGCTGTGTCTCTGAAAGTGTTAGTGGTATTCAGTCAGTGGATCCGATCGAAGCTATTTCAGCTCCCGGGGATCCGGGTAGTTGCAACTTCAGGAGAACGGGGCTCTGTTCTCCTGCAACGTTGAGGATTCAACGTTGCCAGTTTGCAGGGAAGGTAAGTAGGGAAGCGTCTCAGGTGCCTCCCACATAGCCTTCCGTTTGCACGATCGCTAAAGATCGGCAAAGCGATAACAGTGCCAGCAGCTGATCTCTTTGATGGGGGCTGCTCTCTCTTTTGTCAGATCTCCTTGCTCAGGGCTCACTGCAGCCTAGGGAGTGACATCATTTATCAGAGGCCTCAGCATGTGCGGTGGCCATTTTGGAGGACAAAATCCTCCATCGCACGAGGCATCCATTTTAAGTGGCCCAATGGTTGTTTTGGCCCACAAGAAAAATTAATTTGGCATTCTCTGCAAGGCCTTCACAGTAGGCAGCACATATTGAGGGTCTCTTCCAGCACCTCTTGTGCTTTGTCTACACTTACCATGGATCAAGATAGGGCTCAGGCTGAACTTCTCTCGCCCCTGCCCCCGTGGAACAGGCCCTCCAACCGGCCAGAAGGAAAAGATGCAGACAGTGTTCCCAATCAGCTCAGAGAGAAGTGGCTGCTAAAATTAGCGCTAAGGCTCTGGCCCCCAAGAAAATGACACAGGCCGAGCTTAAGGCAGAAAAGCACAGGCACGTGGCTTTAGAGAGGCAGTTTAACAAAACAATAGATGATATGAGAGGGCAACTGCAACAGGCTTCCAAGGCAGGAGAACTTCAGGGTCCCCAGGGAAGCCCCTCCAGGGGAAGTGATGTAATTTCAGGATCCATTGGACCCACCCCCCATCGTGGTCCCCTGAGAGACTTGAGGAACAATTAGATCCTCAAGATTTAAGCAGGTCAGGGCCTAATTTTGAACAGGCCTCTTGGGCCTATGTCCCTCTCCTTCACACCAGGATTCAGGGCTCCTCCCTAAACAGACCATCAGCTACCTTTACTCCCATGGCGGCTGCCCTCAACCCTCCCATTGCTGACAGGCCCAGGGAGATTCAAGACGTTGTCTCTATTGCCATTAGACAAAGTTTGGCTGAAGGTTTCCAACAGATTCTTCGTCCCCTAGAAAGGGCTCATGCCCTTCTCCCTTCATAGTCTCTAGGCCCCTTGCCTCCTCCACTTTCCCCAGGACCTCAGGGCCCAACCCTCCCATTCAGAATGGGAGGATTATGAGGAGGATGACGGTGACAATCCATCTGAACACAGTCGTTCCCCTCAATCAGATCACGAAGAGGGGGAGATCTGGGACCCTAACCTCTCCGAGGAGGAAGACTCTCATCAGATCAGCTCTCCTCTCCATCTGTCTTCAAACCTGCCCTATTTAAACCACTCCTAAATAAGGCCCTGGTTACTGCCAAGCTGTCACCTGAGAAAGTGGATCCCGAGCCACAAGGGGAACCCTCTAGACAAGGAGACTGCCTCTTCTCCAAGCCCGTAGTTCAAACGGAGGTTTTACCTTCCTCTCTCTTGTTTCTCGACCTGGTCAAGGAGCAGTGTGCTTCCTCTTCGGCAGGTCCTCGCCCTTCATCTCATGACAGATGATTCTACAATGTGGGCCCCTCCCTAGCCAATGCTCTTGCAGTGCCCTCTGTAGACAGTCCTATCATTGCCTCATTCTCTGGCACCCCCACTGAGCCAGAAGATGTACTTAAGGCTGAAGATAAATGCTCCGAACAGACCATCAAATGCAACCACCAAGCAGCTGCGTGGGCTGTCTGGGCTTTGACTGCTGCATCATTTTTACGAGGGTGTCACTCTGATGGCTGCACCAGCTGCAAGATCGACAGCCCTCTGGAAAGGACTCCCATTCAAGGAACAGGACACTCTAGTACTCACCACAGAACCTGCTGGGATAGGGTGCCCATATGGATGGCCAGATAGCTCAGGGGATTTGGTCCTGGTCAGACAGAATCCATCCCATAAACTGGCTAGAGCTCAGAGCAATAGCTCTGGCACTAAGACACTTCAGGGCCACTGTAACCAGATCCTACGTTCTAGTGTTGATGGACAATATGGCCGCAAAGGCACACATCAGCAGACAAGGGGGGATGAGATCCAAGGCACTTACGAGGGAGGCCGAACGGTTAGGGCTGTGGGCGGAGAGACACTTATTGTCAATCACGGCAGATCACATATCTGGGGTTGACAACTCCCAGGCTGACTGGCTGAGACAGAGCTCACTCAATCAGGCAGAATGGTGCATTCACCTGTCCCTATTCAGAGACCTTTCCCTCAGGTTTGGGACTTTGGAAATGGACCTCTTTTCCACTCCCCAAAACACCCAAGTAAACAGGTTTTTCACCAGGTGTCCTTGTCAGGGAGCGGAGGGGACCAATGCTGTGCAGATGGCCTGGGGGTCTCCTCTACGCCTTTCCCCCTCTTCCCATCATTCCGGCAGTCTTTCAGAAGATGTTGGAGGAACGAGCGGAGCTACTTCTCCTGGCACCCTATTGGCCACGGAGGCCCTGGTTTGTGGACCTAGTGAACTTGTCTGTAGCCTCTCCTTGGAGGATCCCAGACCACTTGATCTCCCTGCATCAGGAGCCTTGCTCCATCCAGATCCCCAGTAGCTCATGCTGACCATATGGCACTTGGGCGGCAGCGGTTAAGAGAGGCTAATCTCCCAGAGAAGGTTATCCTCACCATCCAGGTGTTTCATAAACCATCTACGAGGCTCATCTAGATGCCACCTGGAGGGTATTTTTTCAATGGTGCCTAAAGGAGGGTCTATCACCCTCCTCACCCCAGCTGGCAGAAGTTCTTTGGTTCCTTCAGGACGGCCTAGAGAAAGGACTAGCCCTTAAAACCCTACACCACCAAGTAGTGGCCCTGTCCTCAGTTCTCTCCTGGGATTCATTTCCTTCCTTGTCACACCATCCTTCAGTCCAGAGATTTTTAAAAGGGGCTTCTAACCTCCACCCCCCCCCCATTGTACACAGGTATCCTTCATGGGACCTTCACAAGGTACTTCAGGTCTTTACAACCCCCCCATTCGAACCTCTTAGGACAGTGTCTCTGCAATTCTTGACACTGAAGGTGGTTTTTTTAGTTTCAATCTCATCTGCTAGAAGGGTGTCAGAGCTGGCTGCTCTCTTGATTAGACAGGACCTATCACGATAATAGGGTGGTTCTCTGTTTAGACTCCTCCTTTATCCCAAAGGTTAACACCTGGTTCCACAGGTCCCAGGACATTGTGTTGCCTGATTTCTGTCCCCTTCCACACCATGATTTAGAGCGCAAGATGTTAGGAGAGACTTTAGAATTTACATCAAATGCACTTCCTACTTTAGAAAGACGGAAGCCATGTTTTTTACTTTTTTCCCTTCTCACTTGGGGAACAAAGCCTCTCCTCCTACCATAAGCAGGTGGGTCAGGACGTGCATTGCACAGGCCTACAAAGCAGTTGCTCTTCTGGTGCCTCAAGGGCTGACTGCGCACTCTACCAGAAGTGCCACCACTTCGGCTGCCTGGGCTACCCAGGCATCCTTGGAAGAGATTTGCAGAGCAGCCACGTGGACATCCCTGTCACCCTTCATCAGACACTACCATCTGGATTCCTTTGTCTCTGAGTGCGGCCTTTGGCAGACTGGTACTTCAGTGAGTGGTTCCACAGTTGGAGTGATCAGATGGACGAGGACCCTCCCGTGGACATGCAGGCTTTGGTATGTCCCATCCTGGGCTCTCGCTGCAGCATGAAGGAGAATGGGCGTTGGTAAATTTACCTGAGAACGCCCTTTCTATCTGTGCTGCTAGAGAGCCCAGCCCCTTTGTTTGTCCAGAGATGGTAAGAAATGCTAATGTTCTAGATTTGTTTGCTTTCAGAGACACGTATTCCAGTCTATCAAGTATCTTCGTCAAAGCTGGGGAGACTCCCGGGGGCTGGCCTTTTATATACAAGAACGGACTCTGCTTAATGATGTCATCAGAAGGAGTCTAACCCATCCTGGACTCTCTAGCAGCTTAGATAGTAAAGGCATTCTCAGGTAAATTTACCAACGCCCATTTTCCCTAAGTGCCTACCACCCTCCCTGTCTTCTCTCTATATATATCTATATAACTCTACCTATTATCTATCTATCTATCTATCTATCTATCTATCTATCTATCTATCTATCTATCTATCTCTATCTATCTATCTATCTATCTATCTATCTATCTATCTATCTATCTATCTATCTAATATATGTTATTTTTAAATATTACACATATTTCAAATACTGTAAAGATAACAAAACATGTAATAAAATATGTCAAGTTTATTTTAAGGCTTACAGGGCAGTTTTCATGTGTTTAGTGACTCAAAATGGCAGGAAAGAACATTTGCATCAGTGAGATGAAAGGAACTCCATAGTAGCAGAGAAGGGATTCAGAGTTGCATGAATTCCTGGGTTCAGATTGTCTACCCATATCTTGAGAGGCTTTTGCAGTGATAACTATCATGGAAGCTGGCCTGCTAAATATATATGATTATCTTAAGAAAGACAGAAAGAGGCAGTTTTATATGAATGAATAGGTTACACTTTAATTTACTACAGCTTACTTAAGGTAAAGAGTAGCCTAAAGCAATGTTTTTTTAACCTTTTTACCATGCTTGAAATTTTTGAGAATTGAACTCTAAATATATTAAAAGTTGTTGGAGTTGAGAAATATTGGCCTAAAGCAGTGGTTCAAGGCACCGGCCCTGCAGGCTCACCCCATTGACTGTTGCACCGCTCCGTAGCCGGTGCCTTGGTGGCACGTTGGGAAAGTAGAGCAACGTGCCGCTGTGGCCTCGTTCAGTGCACCAGCTCTTAGTGCCACCTCTTAGTGCCCCCAAGGGGCCTGGCAGAGGGGCGCTAAGAGGTGGCAGGGGGGTGTTCAAGGCGGCAGCCCCGCAGGCTCACACCATTTGACTGTTGCACTGCTCCGGAGCTGGCGCCTCGAATGCGGCGGTGGCTTTGCTTTATTTTCCCAAAGTGCTGCCGCATTCGAGGCGCCGGCTCCAGAGCATTGCAACAATCAATGGGGTGAGTCTGTGGGGCTGGCACGTCAAATGCAGTGGCGGGAGCACATTAGGAAAGTAGAGCAAAGCCAGAGTGACTCCATTTTCCCAAAGTGCCATTGCTGTCGCATTCTGTCTGTGTGTCCATCCATCCATCCATCCAAAAGGTCTGTCTTTCTGTCTACCTACCTACCTATTTACCAATGTAGCTCTATCCATCTACCTACCTACCTACGTACTTACCTACCTACCTATCCATCCATCCATCCCAAAGGTCTGTCCGTCTGCCTGCTTGCCTGCCTGCCTATCTACCTATCTATCTACCAGTATATCTATCTACCTACTTATCTACCAATCTACCTACCCACCTACCTACATCCAAAAAGTCAGTCTGTCTGCCTGCCTGCCAGCCTACCTACCTATCTATCCATACATTCATCCAAAAGATCTGCCTACCTACCTACCTATCTACTAATCTATCTATCTATCTATCTATCTATCTATCTATCTATCTATCTATCTATCTACCTACCTACCTACCTACTTACCTAACCATCCATCCATCCATCCACCTACCTACCTACCTCTCTCTCTCTCTCTCTTTCTCTCTCTCTCTCTCTCTATCCATCCATCCATGTTCGAAGCATTGGCCCTGCAGGCACATCAGGAAAGTAGAGCAAAGCCATTTTGGGAGGGAGGGAGGGACAGAGAGAGAGACAGAGAGAGACAGAGAGAGAGAGAGAGAGAGAGACCTGATGCATCAGACTGAAATGAGGCCTAGTTTAGACTGAGGCCCTTTTTCACATTGAAATATATTTGGCTTCTGTTAAAGGTTTTGTGGACAAAACATGGTCAAGGCTATCAGGAAGCTCTCACATTTTGTTGAGGCTTTAAACAGGATCCATTGGACCAGACCTCCACCCTAAAAAATTACTTTTCCCCAATGTATTACAGTGCCAATTCTGAAGAAGGCAAAACCAAAATGTACTGGTAAATTATAAGGAGAACACACACACACACACACACACACACACACACACACACTCCCTTCTAACCCTGCTGGAGCAGGTGATTGGACTAGAATAGATATCTCATCTTTCTCCTCCCTCCCTCCTTCCTTTATTTCTTTTTCTTTCTGTCCCTTCCTTCCATCTCCCCCTCTTTCTTTGTCCCTTTTTCTTTCTTTCCCTTTTCTCTTTCTTTTCTTCCTTCCCTCTTTCTCTCTCTTCTCTCTCTCTCTCTCTTTCCCTCTCCCAGGCTCACCCCATTGACTTGGTGCACCGCTCCTCTCGGACTTGCTTGGGCAGGTCCCTCTGGTGCAGCAGGCTCAATGGGGAGGACCTGCGGGGCTGGCATCTAGAACGCAGCAGTGGCGACATGTTTGAAAAGTAGAGCAAAGCCAGAGGTCGGTAATTTTTGCTGCAAAGAATCACAAAAGTTTCTGGGCTGTGCACAAGAAGGGACACACATGTCAATGCAATTCAGCAACATAAAATAAAGAAATACAAATAAAACAAATCAACAAGAATCAGCAAAGCATCTCTGATTAGATTTTATTCACTACTAGAATCTAATCAGAGATGCTTTGCCGATTCTAGTCCAATGACCTGCTCCAGCAGGGTTAGAAGGGAGTGTGTGTGTATGTGTGTGCATAGCTGTCAAAACTCCAAAACAGGTCAAGTAGCTCTGGGGAGGCCAGTCATAAATTAGAAGACTTGCTAAACAACCGGCCATTAAGTGAGGACCACTTGTATTTGGTTTGCCAGTCACCTGGCCACACCCATCGAGTCACATGACCACCAAACCACACCTACCCAGTCATGTGACCAGCAAGCCACGCCCAGCCAGCAAGCCATGCCAGCCAGTCACATGACCAGCAAGCCATGCCCACCCAGTCACGTGACCAGCAAGCCACACCCTCAAATTATGCCATGCCCGCAGAAATTTGAATCCCACCCCTGGGTCGGGGGCACCGAGGATGAGTTTGTAGCACCAAGGGGGCGGTGGACTGAAAAAGTTTGGGAAGTTAATCATGGTATGAAATGAAATGCTTTTCTTTTATTGGATCAGAATGTAACATTAATTGATATTATATGATGCTGAATTGTACTAGAACAGTAGTGTGGTGCACAGTAAAATGCATAAATTCAATCCTATTGCATAAAATTAGAGTTTTATTATAAATAAATCACATGATTTAAGCAAAATAATCAGATAGGTGCAAACTGCTTTGTCTCATTTATACATGTTGTTTTAAAGATGGAAATATTGTGAACTAGGATTTCAATTATTTGTTAAATAGAAAGCATCCCAAGAGTGAAAATAGGTGTTCAAATCTTCAAAATGAAGAAATATATACTGTTTAATACAGATTTCATTTTACGAGAATTTCAACTTAATTAAAATAAAAAGACAATTTTTGGTTATTATGCATAATTATTTCTTAAGATATTGGAGGTTGAATGCTGTTTCTAGAGTTTGACAGCAGGGTTTTAGTCTCTTTTATTACAAAATTCTATCTCACTCCATCCCTAGTAAAATTAAAATATATTTATTCATGTGTGTGCATGCGTGCATGCGTGCATGCACACACACAAACACAAAGAACAAATGCACATATAAGTCCTAGATAATACATTTTTCTTGTGCACAACTTGGCTTTTCAGAATCTCCCATTTCTTGACCTAGTTCTGAGGATGCCTATCAGCTCTAAATAAGACATAGTGAAATTGCAGTTCTGTGTTGTGGAAGGATTGGTATGTGCATTTTGATAGCTAGTGAAAAATATGCCACTGTTGGCAAAATATTCCGGGTCATCTCTGAATTTTTAATTATCTTTCTTTGGATAAGAAACTTGGACATTTAAAAAAAACTGCAGAAAAATCTGTCTCCATTGAAAACCTTTTTCTATCTTTTTTTTAAGGCAGTCCAAAAAGTAGGAGGCTTGGGTAGGTCCCAAACAAAATATCAAAATATCACTCTGTGAATACCATCAGTTTGTTTAAACCCATCATCTTTAAGGATTCTAAGATTGCTCTTTGCTTAATGAGGTTAACATCTGTGAGAACTGAATCCTGACTGGTAATGCTTAGAGGAATATCTGAATGGACAATAGAAAGATGCAGAATGGACTACAGAAGGATGGATGTAAAGATAAATAGGAGCTTTTGTTGAGAAGGGTGGTGGATTGGCCTTTTAATTACTCTATTGCACTGCAATTTTCAACGGTCTGTCTGGAAAAGGGGAAAGCTTAAAAATAAGTGCTACAGCTAGAACACAGTCTATGCTTGATTTAATGTAGATTTACATTAACTAAAATTGAACGGTATGGTAACATTCCAACTATTTAATCATTTCCCATCTGCATAAACTGTTTTAGTGAGGTATCTCCACTTTTCTTTGGGAACTCAAAAGAAGACAGACATACACACACACACACACACACACACACACACACACACACACACTGCTTAGTTACTTGAGTAATCCTTTGCAATAGGTGGAGCTGACAGAGTTGCTGTTCTCAAAGGCAGCTGCCATGGCTGTGGATAGTGCTGAACAGTTTTAGTTCAACACCCCAAGTGCTACTACCTTCATTTGTGAATTCAAGATTATAAATGAATAGTTTGTGTACAGTGAAAACCAATCAGATTATTTTAGTGTAAACATTGATGGTAATAACCATTTTCTTTATTGAGCAGTTATTTCTTTCCCTACCATCCTGCCTGTTCAGAAATGTTCCTCTTTAGCTGGAATGAAACTATATGATGTGGGTGACACCAGGAAACATTGCGTCAGGCTTGATGACTGCTTCTTGTCAACTAGTTCTTTTTTCTTTTAAAAAAGGAACTTGGGTTTCCCTGGGAAAATACGTGTGTGTGTGTGTGTGTGTGTGTGTGTGTGTTGGTGTCAGCCATCTGTAACACAAATTGTGAATTTGTTTCTGTTATATGCTTTGTCATGTTGTAGGCAAGTGGAAATACAAAGTTGATTTGGAAATCAGCACGCCTCATTTAATGTAGCCTATTTTAAGAAAAATTGTGTTTTCAAGATAAATACAGTTCAGGGGCCTATAGAACTTGTTGCCCCAAAAAGTCACTAGCATTTTAATTCAAGAACTAATCACACAGGACCTTGAGGTCGCGCTTCAAATATTTTCCCGGTTCTCTGTCTGGAGTTGGCAGTGCTGGAGTTTGATTTTAACTCCTAAAAATAATCTTTTCAATATTAAGAAATATTTTTATGGCAGAGTGAGAGAATATGTCATTTGGCTGCCTCAGTAATCATCGTAAGCAGAAGATTTGTGGGGATAGTGGATGATAATTAAAGGTTAGAGAAGGTGGTTGAGACTCTAGTCCTGCATTGTGGACATTTTTAAGGAGAAAAACTGAACTGGATATGTATCTGTCTCAATATTGCCAATGCGGTACTGGACTATTTTTTCTATCTTTGAATGCATTATAACTAGTGTTCTATCTTTAATGCCACATTTTCTGTTAGGTTGTCAATCTTTCATACAAAAACATGGTACTTTGAATATGAATGCAATAATAAAGAAGTGCATTTGAATAATTTTGAGTGGAATCGTTCTCCCGAAGCCATAAACCAAGTGGCCGAGTTCATGCTTTTAACCATAGTTTGTAGAACAAACTAAAATGATTTGGATCACACATAGTAAGCAATAGCACAGTGGCTCATAAACCACATTAATTAGTTTTACATAATGTACTGAGCCAAACTCAAATTAATGGCTGCTTAAAGCATCTGTATTAACCTGTTCTCCTTGTCCTGGCTGATTTCCCCAGCGTGTGTGTGTGTGTGTGTGTGTGTGTGTGTGTGTGTGTGTATGATATAAAATGAATGTAGGAAAGGAATTTTGTAAAATTGTGTTTAAAAAGAGGATTATCCGGATCTTTTTTAGTCACGTTTCAGGCCTGAGCATTTAACTGGACCATACTGATCTGGTAGATAATTATGGATTGAGATGAGAGAGTTTAATACCGTTGATCCTCTTGGACCAAGAGGAGTTACATGGGGGAGTTCATTTATAGATATAGGGTCAGTTATCATTAGTATGCTGATGACAGCCAGTTGTGCATCTTGACACAGGGCCAATCAGGAGATGAGATAGAGGTTCTTCCTGGTGTCTGGAGGCTGCTAGGATCTGGAATAAGCAGAGTGGAATGTTGGTGAGTTAAGAAGGCAGTCAGTTCCAGTAATTTTCCATCTTTCATCCTAGAGATGGTTACACTGCATGTACAGAGTTGACTAGTAGTCTGGAGGTCTCCTTAGACTCCCGCTTGAGCGTAAGATAGTGGTTGTAGCCAGTCAGGCTTCTGCACAGTTCCCTCTGGTGTACCAGTTATGGCCTTTTCTGTATTAAGAGGCTCTACTCAGGGTTATTGATGCGTTGATTTCTTCTGGATTAGAGTTTAATAATGCACTATACATCGTGCTTCCTTAAAAACCAAGTGAAAGCCTAAAGGCTATAGGTGGAACCACTTTTGAAGATACTGCTGGTTTGAGAGCTGTATTGACTGCCAAGTAACTTCTGGATGCAGTTCAATAATAGTCACATTTACATGGCTGAAGACTTGTAGCTTAGAAACCATTTATTCCCAGTGCCATCTGCTCATCAAGCAAAATCTGGAGGAAGGGACTTCCTCTGGGACCCAGCCATTTGGGAATATGTCATTGAGGCAGGTGTTCTGTATTGCAGTTCCCTTTCTCTGGAACAGTGTACCTCTAGAGATCAAAACAACCCCAATGCTGCTAAGATTTCATAGGACCACCAAGACCTAGCTCTTCCAGAGAGTTTTGGGGGATGACCTGAACTTGTTCCTTACCAGAGAAGAGTCTATATTTGATGGTTTTGGGGGTGTTATTTTTGTGTGTGTGTGCATGCACGTGTGCGTGTGTGTGTGTGTGTGTTCTGGAATATTGGTTGCAATTTGTATACTGTATCTTAGTTGTATTCCTTTCAGTGTTGCTCAATTGGATCAGCATGTAAGTATATATAAATAAATGAAGTTGTGAAAGTTGTTTATCTTCTGTGACTTGCCTATGAGGTTTCATCAGAGTACTAGAAGAAAGGGTTCCATTGCTTTATCATTTCTATAGTAACTAATGGGACTGGCAGCTAAACAGTATTCTGCAATCTTAACACATTTCCCTTAAAAAAAGAAAAGAGAGGAAAAATGATTTTATGTAGGGATATTTGGCCTGCAAAAATCTGGATGACCTCTCAAAAGAGTTACTTTTCTGCCATATTAGTTATCTAAATTTTGCAGTTTAGCTATACTATAGACGCCAGAATTTGCTGCCATCACTTCTTCCAGATACATTGGTTGACCTACAGATTATCCATCAATGCTTTTTAAACGTTAGAATTTTGCAATTCTAATATTTTTGACTGTTGATGAAAAAATGGGTGGGGTTTTTTTTTTGTAGAATGCTTTACATGGGGATTGAACAGAATCAATATACCTTGGCTATATTCTGCTTTGTGGTAGGGCATTTTTCCCAACTATCATAGTTTCCAGTTTGAAAAATCATTTTTAGGGGGATTTTAGAAGAGTACTAGGCAGTCCTTGTTTGATATTTGGATAAAGAATATTGATAGGACTGTGTTTTTCGCTTTTTGCTTTCTTGGTTTGTTCTGCTTTGAGAGTCATGTCATTACTCTGTTAAGTAATGAAGATACTTGAGCATACTCTGCCTTTCTTCTTCCTATATAATAGTAGTTGCATGTCTCAGGAACATGGCAGGTTGGTTAAAAATCTTGTTGTAACCAGCATGGCAAAATCGAAACACAGAAAAGCCCAAACAGATGTCTTACTTGCCACTATTTTCTGTTTTAGGGAATGTGAGTTCACCATCCTAATACAACTTGCCATGGATCTCTGAAGCTCTTTTCCTCTTGTCTTCCCTCCTTTCACCTGATCAGTTGGATCTTTAGATAGGATGGAACTGTCCTCATGCGCCTGGAGAAGAAAATGCAAAACAAGTTTTGCACAGAATAAAGAATTCAAGTTGAGGAACTCTGAGAGGTTTTGTCCATTATAATGTTTAGCGTAAGTAGCCTGAAGGGCTGTGCAAAAACATTTGAAAGAGCAGATATGTATGTGTGGAAGCAAGAATGAAACACCTCTCTTTGAATTGTTAAGAGACCCCTACCTTTTGCAAGGCTGCTTCACACTTGGATTCAAAGAGGTGCTTTGTTTGGATGCCCACATGTTGCGAAGCGCTTCTTTCAAATGTTTGCACAGCTGTAGTGGCCACTTCAATAGAAATAAACCCTGCTGTCATTACAAGCCTGATTTGGAGAAATTGGTTATGTGGCCCATAGAGTGACAGATTTTCCAAAAAGAGAACTATGATATTTTGCCCAAAGCTGCCATTGATATCTGTTGACTTCCAAACATTTTGAGAAATTGCTTTTTGTAGAAAGACAAACATTTGATTTCCAAAGTCATTGATTTGCTGTAATGTTTCTTACTTATTTTTAAAACAACCCAACTCCTCCCCAACTCACATGACTGTGGTGCCCAACACATTTGATTGAAAAGTAAGAATGGCCACAGCCAATCTATGCACTTGGAAAGTTTAAACTTTTCTTTAGATTTTCAAGGAAAGAGGTAGAAGCTGCAGATTATATATAACCAGGGGTGGGATTCTACCTGGTCGGACTGATTTTATAGAACCAGTTGTTACGATTCTGCACAGTTCGGAAAAACCAGCAAATCATGCCACTGGCTGGCCCCTCCCCTTCCCTCCCACTCACTTCTTACCTGGCATGCATGCCATCAAATTTGCCACCGTTTGGTAAGTTGCTATTTTTCCTCCCTCCCCCTGACTATCAGCTCTTCTGATGTGCCGGGAGATTTAGATTAGCTAGAAAGCAGGAAATTGATGGATTTCTTGCTTTCTAGCTTATCTAAAAGCAGAGCTGAACCTTCCTTAGGACTGGAGCTTCTATTTTTCAGTGCAGACTCAGGTAGCAGATTGCAGAAAGATAGATCTCTGAGTGAATCTGTGATTCTGTGAGCAAAGCTTGCCTGCTTTGCCTGCTTTTAGGTAAAAGTTGCTCTTTTTTATAAAAAAAATCAGTATTTACATCAATATTTATAATACATACAAGCCACACCCAGCCAGTCACATGGCCACCGAGCCACACCCACAAATTAGGCCATGCCCACAGAATCAGTTGTTAAGAAATTTGAATCCCACCCCTGTTATATACCCCCTTTCTGGAAACTCCAAAGGTGACCAAACGGTGACATTGTGATATGACATTTTTTAAAAAAATACATAAGTTAAGCCTTCAATTACTTGTGCAAAAAATGAAAATAAAAAATAGATGAATGATTAAAAGGTTACCTGGCTTTTTTTATAAAGTATTTATTGCATACAAAGCTGTTGTATCCAAGTTTTGGTTTGGGAAAAAATCCACATTAGGCCAATGCTGTTATTAATTCCAGGTTCCAGGAGTTGAACCTTGGGCCAGGGGCATCAAACTCACGTCGTCGCAGTGTCATCACGTGATGTATCAGGACTTTTTTCCCTTTGCTAAATTGGGCATGGGTGTGGCTACCATGTGACGCATCCGGCCTGTGGGTCAGCAGTTTGGCAGCCCTGCTTTAGGCTTTCAACTGCTTCTATTGGGTTGCCAGTGGTGGAATGACTAGTAGGCAAAATAATTGGCTGAGATACTTGCTTTGTCAAATAAATAGCCATAGACAAATAATGTCAACTCTAGCAAGATGGAATAACAATAAAATGTGAAAAATGATATTGACTTGATAAAAACGTGATATGTCTATCTATTCTCACCACCACCACCAAAAAATAAGGAGAGTAACTAGTGAGTAATACAATATCATCAGAAAATAAGTATATCCCTGATAGAGGGCAACAGTGATAACTACAACTAGAAATTAGTACAGAAGTTTGGAACTGGTATAGAAACATATGCAGTGATAGAGATAAAATACATTCATATGGTAACATAGCAGTGGCATGAAGACACTGGAAGATCCTCGCACATCATTTTCCAGGAAAATTATCAATAACTAAAATGCTATGTACATCATTTATTAAAAATGCATTATCCTTATTCTGTATAGTGACACCAATAACACAAAAACATATACCAGATAATGCTCAAGTTAAAAAAAAAAATCTGTGTTTGTGCTTGTGTGAGTGTGTATATATTTCAGGAGAATGTGTTTTGAAGATACTATTCCATAGCAATGTTTTATATATAAAACTTTGAGGTGGAGTAGTGGAGGGGTTTTTCAAACTTCAAAATGGAATTCTCCCATGATTATTCCAGGTTTCACTTATGACTGTTCCTTGGGCTTGCTGCGATAAAGGTACATATAATTTTAATATTTTTTTAAAAAAATAAAAAAATCCTCTTGTTTAAAAAAACCCTGTTTTTTCATAAGTGAAGAAAACTAGAATGTTTTTTTTTAATTAAAAGACTGTAGTTGCTCCTTAAAATATAGTTTGAGTTGATTTCATATCATTTAAAATATATTTGAATATCTTCAGAACAAAAATAAAAATAAAGGAGCAACTTGTAGACAATTTTCTTTTTTTAAAGGTTATTTTTTTTTACATTTGTGTGGTTCTATGATTCTGGGTGTCAAAATATTTCATCTCTATATGCAAGTTGTAATTAATGATTTTTTTCTTCTGTTTATGTGTGTCAAATTTTGGAGACTGTCTGTACAAGTCCTTGCAGGGACTTGAACACTTCTTTTTCGGTTTCTGGTCATATAGCCTTACCTACTATTCCTTATTGCTTTCTATTAATAATTAATAAACAAATGCTTACTTCAAATTGTATTTGGTGGAAGGGGGGTTAAGTGGTCCCTTCTAGTTTAACGATACTTAAGATAACTTTGCATCCTATGTCTTTGGTGATGAAAGTTCCTGGCTTCAGTTAATTGACTGATGAAATTGTGTGGACAAAGGAAAACATCTTTCTTAAAATTTCCCCATTTTTAATTCTGCCTTTGGTGCGTTCTCTACTTTTCATCTTTCCAGTGCACTTTTGCCTTCATTAGCTTGCTTGCCAACAGTACCCTAAGTCTTCCAATCTGGAGTAGTTTCAATAGAGTTAAAAACTTTAAACCTACAGTAATGATATTTGGGATTGGGTCATGTGTATTTATCCACCCAGCTGGATTTTTCTCTGTTCCTTTGAAATCTTTTCTTCTTGCCTCTCATAAGGAGTGAGATGTCTCTATTTGCAGTGCTTCGCTTGACTGGATCTAAATAGTGCTTTGAAATGGGTTAGTGAACAAGCAAGGTTCTCCTTTGAATGATCAGGCTGGAGATTCTGGATAAGAGTCTGATGAACTGAGTCAGAGTTCTGCAGTTCAGTGAAGATCTTATGCTTCCTGCTTAAGAAATGTGCCAGTGATGTTACATTAGGAATGAATGAACTGCCATTCTTGGGATCCCTGATTAGTGTGGAAAATCATTGATGGATGTAGAACTAAAGCACCCGAAAAAGGACTTTCGTTAAGAGAAGATAAAATATGGTATCAAGTTGTTAAGGAGAGCAATAGGTACTTGAAAGTGAATTGGGGAAAAACCCAGCAAAAGCTCAAATGTGGATGGGGAAAGGAGGGGGGTTTTCACTGGTCAGGTGGCTGGATTTCATTGAATTGCCTTGTCTTGCAAATGTTCTCATGGTTAGCAGGAACAGAATGAGTTATGCAGAATAGAACATGCACGGTACAGTAATACATGTGAAACTTTTTACGGTGTAGTATATAGAAGTTGCAGCTTTTCTGGAGCTGGTTTGAGATGACACAAATATGTACAGCCCTAGCTTTGTATGTGCTAATGCCCTGCTTTGTTGTCATGGCTGCATTACAAGACTAATATGTGTGTTAGACTGAGTCCTGTGTGGCAACTCTTTCTCATTCGCAAGTGCTGTATTTTGAAATATTTGCATAAAAAGGCCTTGAAGTAGAAAGTCTACAGGTTATTCTGTACAGAAGAAAATTCTTTTTCCATTACCCTCATGATCCCTTCCAGAAATTTTTGCAATTGTTAAATAATCATGGTCTTTGTCATGGACTGAAAGCTGTTTAAAAATTATATAAATGGAAGAGTGATATTTTATGGCTCCAGGAATTCATAAGCAGCATGTTGCCTTTGATGGTGAAGACTGCTCTAGAAGGCAGCTCATTCTTTTGGACCCATAGTCCCAAACTCCAGGTGTTGAGTTTTCTCTCCTTGTCATTACATACAGGTGACATAGCTGCCTCCTGCTATTATAGTCTATCATCCCTGCTGGTCCCACAGTAGGAAATACCTTTGTATATTTCTGACATACTGTCATCAGAGTATTGACATTTCCCAGTTTTTCATTTAGATTCAAATTTTTAAAATGTATTTACCCACAGACCAATTCTGCTTTGGGTTGCTGAATAAACTGGAAGGTTTTTTATTTTTTGACACTGGATGGCATTGGGCAGAGAGAGTCCCAGATTCTGGGGCTAAAAAGGCAATGGCATGCCTATCGAGTGAATCTCTGGCAGAGAATGACCTTAAAGGAAAAATCCTTGCATTTGTGAGTTGAAGCAGCATGTGGTTGGGTTGGTTTTGATGGTGGATGAGCCCAGTTGGTGTGATTTGAAAACCATGACTTACGTTTTATCCTTAGTGTGTTGAAAGAGCCCACCTGATTCTGACTCATTGAAGCCATAGCTTCAAGTGACACATGGTCAAGCCATGCTATGAAATTAATGATCCCCTTCCATGGTATAAACCTTGTTTCTGAAATATGTGGGATGTTCCTCCCTCACATGATACCAGTGGAAAGCCCAAAAATCAAAATATGAACTTTTTTTCCTCTTGTTGTTGTTGTTGTTATTCGGGAGCAGGAGTTGGGGAGGATATTCCAGTATGTTTTTCTTTCAGCAGAGAGGTCAAAGAAAAGGAGAACAGGAGAGGGAGCAACGCTGCCAGCTTTCCTTCTGCTCCCACGTTGCCTTGCCTCGAAGATATTGACAAGTAGTAAAAGGGATGGACAGCAGGCATCCTGACTAGTCCTGAGGTTGGCATTTCAAAATGTTTATATCTATGTGGGTGGCAATATTTGCAGATGGAAGAGGAGAAAGCAGACACTTGCCTAAGGATTCCCATAATCAAAAGGCACGCCATCACAGCATCGGATCACCTCTATAACTTTTATGTGGTCCCTAGTGCTGGTATTATGAACCTTTATCCTTCTGCGCTCCATCTCTTGGGATATCTATTTATAACCGGGAAGCTGCTTATGTTGCCATGTCCGCTGTTTTCTGCCCAGACTGCGCCGCTGCGGACTGATTCTCTGCCTGCCTTGTATCTTCCAGACTCTTCTCCACCCCCCACCCCTGCACACGCCATCCCCACCTCCACAATATGGATCGGAAATAGTTTATTCCCGGATTTGAGCTAGAGAAATGATACTTCTATCCTTTGTGTCCCTCCCCTTCAGCAAAGACATGGAGATGGAAAGGCCAACAGCTGGGATTTCCGAGGGAGCTGGGCGCCAGGACTGCCGGCTTCTCTCCCCGCTTGTAAGCAGAGGAGTGGGTTGGGGAGGTTTAGGGATGCGATGAGAAAAGGAGAGATTTGGCAGCCAAAACTCCCTTGGAATGGCCTCATTGTCTGGGAAGGGGGGTTAGGGAGGAAGAATGGGCTTTGTGAATAATGATGGAGAACTTGTACATTGCTAGATGTTTTCCTCCCGTGACACTTTCATCTTTATCTCATATCACAGGGAAACTCCTCTCATCCAATAAAACTTTGTTTTGCTTAAAACTCAAAAATCCCCCTGGGTTTATGGAAATATTTGGACTTTTTAGTTTGGAGTAGTTCAAGGGCAAAGCTTTGTAGTTTTCATTGTTTGAAAGGCAGAACTGGAGAAAGCTGATGTTGGGGTGACTCATTAATATTCCTGTGAATATGTGGCTAGGTGGATTCTTGAATGATAAAGTTATTGTGGCTTCAGGACATGATGACAACTGAGGCTTATTTGTTGGAGGCTGTATACTTATTATGAGAGTATGAATGAAAGTTACTCTCAGTCCAGCCTACCTCATAGGAGTATAATTATGAAGAAAAATGTATAAGTTGCCTTGAGCTCCTAATAGGAAAGTGAGACGTACATTTAACATTTAAATAAATAAAGAGCACCCACGGGCTTTCCAGAGGCATCGGTTGACTCTTGTGAGAATCGGACACTGGATCAGAGAGGCTTTTGGTCTGATCTAGCAGAGCTCTTAAAGGACTCCCTCCTCCTCCCCCCATTTTAATAGTGGAGAAAATAAAGTTGCTCAAAGATGCACTAGTGGATCTGAAGCCAGTCATAATCTAAAACAATATTCTTAAGAAAAGATTTTTCAGAAGGTTTAGCAGCTGCTTGAGCTCTTGGGCCATAAGGAGTTCAATTTGTTTCTGCCAAATTGTTCCATATACGTGATACCTCAGTTCAGCAAAATATGCAAAACCAAGGAAGGATCTTGCCAATACAAATAAAAATGTTCCAAAAATGGGAATGGATGGATGTGAATTACAGTGAGAACTTGGAGATTGGGGGACTCTGCAGGCTAGAAACTCCTGAACAGAATACATCAGTTGAAGTGAAAGCATTTTTTTTGCCACCAAGAGATAATACATTGAATCATAGATCAAACCGTTCGGTTAAATGCCTGAAATTATTTAGCTTGTCAGGGAATGAAAAAAAGTGCTAAGTTCTGACTGTTTTCCCTTACATGTAGCAAGGAGAACCTGCTTCTTGAAGCTTCTTGTGCATATTAAATAGACACTGAATTCCTCATGGCCAGTGTATTTACCCGATTTTTACAAACAAGTCAGTTTGTTAAACAAACAAACAAAAACAATATATATAGTTTCCTCCTTAATCCTCGCTATAATCCAGTTAGGTCAAATAGGCTAGGAAGTTGACAAAAACCATGGAATAAATACTTGTGGATTGGAAATTTAAACCAATACAAAACTGAGTATTCAGTGGCTTCATTTATTTATTTAGATTTATATCCTGTCTTTTGTAGAGGAATTCCATCCTAGTCTTCCCTTGCTGAGATTTTTTTTTCACTTTTCATTATTGAAGTGGGAAGAAACAGGTATGGAACCAAAGGAAGAGGTATGACAACAAACTATGGGGCAGAGATTATGGAGCACTGAGTACCTATTTGAGAGAAGCACTTAATCTCCAAAGCCTTTCTTTCAGATATTTCTCTGCTGCTAAAGAGACTATAAGCTTAAAAAATAAATGAAATGAATAACAGCAGTTTTCCTGCTAAGGCTACTACTGGTCTTCTTTCTTAGGGGTATGATCTATGGCCATCACTAAATAGCCTCACAGCAACTGGAGTCTTGTGGGGGAGACTCTTTGATCTTTGTGTTTAAGGGGTGTGTGTGTGAGTGGGGAGTTGCATTGATCTTGCTTCATCTTTATATTTCCCCAGACACAGCCCTTGGCGTTAGAATGTTTTCTCTGGGTGTACTCTTGAAGTAAATGAGAACTGAGTGAATAAAGTGACCACATTAACAAGACATAGGCAGCCCTGCCATCCCCAGAGAGGGCAGGAGTAATTACCTGTCCGTTCCTGTATTGTTGCACCTCCCCCCCCCCCAGTCTCGTGCATGTGCACTTGCCTTTCCCACTTCCCACTGGTCACTGCACACCCAGTTGGGTAGCAAACTGTAATCACATTTACGGTGACAAATGTGGTTATTAAAGAAAATGGGTTAATCCGCCTCCCACAGTTGGAGGCGGCTTAGTGGAGATAGAGAAGGGGAGGGATTTTCCTCCAATATCAGAAGGGGCAGGCAGAATGGACCAGGAGGGAGATCAGTGGATGAGTGGACAGCTTCATTTAACCTCCTTGATGTGGCAGGACAAACAGAAAGGGTGGTGGTGGTGGGTGAGCTGTAGGTCAGTTCTTTAAACACGCTTGGTTGACATACAAAGGTCAATAGCCACTGAGTCATTCCCTTGGCTTGACTATTTGATTGTGTGCATGGATGGCATACATTTCTTGTCTTCTTGTCTTTATGCAGTCTCTAAAGGTGGGGGAGAGTGAGTCCCCTACAAGGATTATCGTTGTGATGGTAGGGAGCAATTGTGCTTTGACCATTGCAAGAAATTGTTATTGGCCAGGGGGTTGCCACACAAAATGGACCTAGTTGGGCAAGCATTCTCCAAACAGGTGCCATTTAGATGCCTTTGACTGCAAATCGTATTATCTGTAGATTGCATATCAGAGGCCTTGTGGATTTGGCATGGGGACTTATATTTCAATATACTCAGTGTATCTTGTAGCTTTCATTTTGGGGGAAGGAAATGTGTGAGTCAGCAAGGGGCCTGCCAGGGAGATTGCTGCCAAGCAAAATGGGCGCTTCCCTTATCTGTGTCTAGGCCTGCCCCACTAAGGGTTTAGGGATGGCGTGGAGAAGTCCTGTTTGCTCCCATTTGCAGCTCTTTGCTGTGCAGATAAATTTGACCTGCTGCTCAGATCAAGTGGATTGCATAATCTGAATGCATGTCTTTCTACACCAATTGCATGGTCTCATTTGGAGTTGAGTGACTGACTGGCTTTACATCCTTGAAAGTAAGATTCTAAACTTTGGAACTATGAAAAGCAGCTTGAAAGTTTGTGGTCAGTGTTTTCATGAGATTCTTTTTCCTTCCAAAAAGGATATACATTGTTTTCTGTTGTTCAAGGGTTGTGTGTGTGTGTGTGTGTAGCTCTTTGTTTCTTCCTTGTCCGTTCCAAGATTAAAAGGAATGCAAAATATGCAAATCTATATAATATTAATTTGTACATTTTTTTCCAATTTCTAAATTTAACTTTGGGACTTTTATAATAATAATAATACATCT
Source organism: Pseudonaja textilis (assembly GCF_049901715.1). Lineage (NCBI taxonomy): Eukaryota > Metazoa > Chordata > Lepidosauria > Squamata > Elapidae > Pseudonaja > Pseudonaja textilis. The sequence continues at coordinate 92,488,530 of NC_142008.1, forward strand.
ATGTCGGTTATTTCTACTGCTTTGTCATTAGAATATATTTAATCCAGGTGTGTAAATAGTGATATGTTTACTCAGTGTGGTTGGTGTCCTGGATGTTAATCTTTTAAATCATGAGAACTTGAAAACGTTAGTCACTTGTAGCTTTGAAAGGATTTAAACTAGTTGTGTGTATTCAGGTGTGCTAGAAAACATTCTTTGTGGTAGCTGGTGTGGAATTATTTGAATGGCTAGATGAATAGCCTAGCATTCTTTAATCTTGAGCCATCCTATTGACTTGAATACATCTCTCTGTGATACCTTAAATACATATGTGGGGAAGTGAGGTTGATAGCATGTACCTTTTGTCAAGAATTGGTAGTGGATAATTTCTCCTAATTAATGATGATAAATAGGAAGTAGCCACAGAATAATTCTTTTCATTTGTAGTAATTTATAATAGAAGGTTTGACAATAATTTCACTCGTAAGGAGAAAAGAAACTAAACCATGGAAATTCTTCTCATTAATATAGCACTTCACTTTTTCATTTCACATTTCATGTATAATAGCATAGTTTTTTATGAAACACTATCTACAACACAACTGGAGTGTCCGTTATTATGAAAGGAATTAAAAATATTGTTCAGCAAAGTTGTTAACAAGATACTGTTTGTGGCCAGATATGCTCTTTGCACACAATCCCATTTTTTTGGAATTTCCCTTGAATATCCGAAAGCTGATCCTCTTTTTTGGCGCTCTTACTTCCTGCCCTCAAGAGGTTTGGGGAGCACAAGTATAGGTTTCCTAGCTTGATTGTAGAAAGCAACATGATGAGGAAAAAATCCACAACTCTAGCTATTGCTTCCTATCAACGTTCATTTTGGAGGGCTAAGGTACAAAATGTGTTTTGTAGATCTGACATCCACCATTCTTTTAGTTTGCCGTAAGCCAGCAAAAAACAACTTTCTAATGGTCAGAAGCACACCTGATGTTCTTTGAAAAAGAGAGAGAGGAAGAGAGTGAGAGGGAGAGAGGGAGGGAGAGAAGGGGGGGTGACTGCCATGATAATAATTTGGGTGGCAAAAAATGACTTCAGGGACTGATCTTGGACTATTTTGAGATGCATTTCTCCAGCAATTTTTTTGAGACTTATCTCAATTCCTGAAGAGTTCATGAACCCCTAAAAACCATTGATCTGCAATTATCTTTTGGGGTTTTTTTGTTTAATATTTGGAATAGTACAGTAAAATTTCTAGATGGTGTCTAAAACCAATCCTGTTTAACTTTTTGAGATTTTTGAGATAGGTGTCTAGCTTCTTCCATTCAGAGGTGCAGCTGAAAGCAAGTGTATTCCTTGAGTTGACAGAACTTGTGCACCCCATGTTTCAATCCTAAAATAAGGGTTAACAAAGCAGTTTGTTACGTTTATCTAACACAGTTTATTATTTGGGCATAGTGTATTGTATTTTAATGTGACCTGGTTTATACAATGTACTGTACTAAGAAATTCTTGGATGCTGAACATGCTGAATTATAAATTGCCCATTTCCATTTTAGTTTACTTTAACAATTTGTGCAGAACTGGATACTGGTTTACCTTTTAAGGGTGGAGAATAACAGATCTGAAGAAAGGGATATTCCCAAAGGAGCTGCTTCCTCCCCTTTTCTCTTCCCACTGCACCCAAATTCCTCCAGCCTTTTCACACTGCTCAGTTGGGTTTTTCTAAAGATAAAACTATTATATTCCTCCCACCCCCGATTCTTCCACCCCCAATTCCAAATCCCCATAGCCTTTTTTTCTGAAGGCGTAGGCGGATGGGTGGGGTCCAGCCACCTGTTCCTGAGGCAGCATGGCGCGTCTGGGCCTTCTCTGGGGTAACTGGAGTGGTGCATTCTTGGTGGTAATTTTAGCTGCTGAAGCTGAGCTGCTTCAACAGGTGGAATTTCATTTTGCTGTTGAAAGGCCTGTTGTTGGGAGGATGGGGGGAACTTGTCTCTATAGAGACCGGGAATGGGTGGGAGAAAGGGAGAAGGGAATATATAGTAGATGCTGCATATTAACATCCCGGGAAAGGCAGAATCACTTCTTTTTTATTTCATGATGTCATCTAACCCTTCCCCTATATCTAAAATTTCCTGGGAACTTATTAACTATTGCAGACTGTCCAGTAGCTTTCTAGACTGGGAATTGTGCAGATGACAGACATCCGGCTTTTGGGGGGGGCTAAATTGTTTAGGGAGCAGAGACTTTTTTTTAAGGAAACTCCAAAGCAGTCTGTGTAGCTTACCATAAGGCACCTGGAGATTGAGCATTGCTGTTCTGCGTTTTTTTTTTAAGTAATAGTAGCCCATCTTCTTTTCTTTGTTAGTGTCACTTGTGCAGTACATTTTGTCTTGGGCAGTACATTAATATAAGAATGAGAGCAAGTTGTTATTGAAAGGCTTTTTTCTTCTTCTTGCTTGCAAGAGGCAACATGGCATACAGGAGAAGGCTTGTTTTGAGATAAAAGCTTTCTTAAATCTACTCATCTCTTTAACTTATGCCCCAATAAGTAATCATTAAATTATGTTGAAAACAGTGAAGCTTTTGATTAAACCAGTGTAGGACTGATATTATTTAATGGGAAAGTAGTTTAATAGGAATAACAATTCTCCCATGAGCTGCTCAGAGCATCCAGTAGTGGGAGATACTTCAGTCTCTGCTTATCTAGGCTGGGCTTAATTTGCGGAAGGCTCCTCCTCCTCCACGGGACTCCTCCCCAGCATTCCCCAGTTTTGGCTCATACTCAGACCACATTACACTCCCTACAACTACACGGGTTCTCAATCAATTGGGAAAAGAGTCATTTAACACCTTGGACTTGATTAATCCATCTGGGGGCAGTCATAGATACAGCGGAAGGCAAAGTTTTCCTGTCACCAGATAGACAAAACAGCATTCATCAATTAGTTAAGGAGGTCAGGGTTCATAGGAGGGTGTCCCTAAGTGATCTATCAAAATTGTTAGGCAAGATGATCTCATGTATATCTATTATTCCTTGGGCCTGCTCCACACTAGATCCTTCCAGTGGTTCTTCCTCCCGTACCAGCGATCCAGCTGAAGCAATTCCAAATACAAGGTCAAAGTTCCATCACAGGTCCTCATATCTCTCCTCTGGTGGACCAGCCCAGCCATAAACAAAGGTTGCCTATTCAAAGAGCCCCACAGACTTACCATCACCACTGATGCCAGCCTGATTGGATGGGGAGCTCACTTTCAATTGCTCACAGCCCAAGGCCGCTGGTCCTCCATAGAACGATCACGCAGCATAAACTGGCTGGAGCCTCGAGCAGTACACCTGGCTCTCCGCAGCTTTCTTCCACAGGTACACAACCAACACATATTAATATTGACCGACAACGTAACTGCGAAAGCTCACATAAACAAGCAGGGGGGGAACTCAGTTGAAACACCTCATGCGAGAAGCGGAGCGTTTGTGTCGTTGGGCAGAGAGCAACCTGATTTCCATCAGTGCAGAACACATTTCAGGACTGGTGAATACACAGGCAGATTGGCTGAGCAGGGCCATGATAGATCCATCGGAGTGGTGCCTCCATCTGCCCCTCTTTCAAGAGGCAGTCAGGAGATTTGGGCAGCCAGTAGTAGACCTGTTCGCTTCCCCCCTCAATGCTCAGTTCCCGAGATTTCTTTCCAGATACCCCTCGCAAGGAGCAGAGAATTTCAGTGTGCTCCGTTGCCCCCTGGGGCTTCTGTACGCATTCCCACCACTTCCACTGATCCCCAAGGTCATCCAGAAGCTGCTCGATGAGAGGGCAGAACTGCTTCTGGTAGCTTCCTACTGGCCCAGACAGTTGTGGTTTGCAGACCTCCGCAATCTATCTGTATCACCACCATGGAGAATTCCAACAGACAGGGTATTGTTAACCCAAGGACCCCTTCAACATCCGGACCCTCAATGGTTGCACCTGACCGTCTAGAGGTTGAGTGGAGTTGTCTGAAGAGCAAAAAGTTTTCCAACAGTTATCACCACCATCCAAGCTGCCAGACGCCCCTCAACAACTCGCATCTACAATGCCACGTGGTCCAGTTTCTGCAAATGGTGTACCAAGTCTCAAATTGATCCCATTTCTTCATCTGTGGCTCAGATCCTAGTGTTCTTACCAGAGGGGCTTGACGGGATTATCATCTAATATGTTGAAAAGACAAGTGGCGGCCTTGGAGTTAGTTGTCACTTATGAAGGTCTCCTATCTCTTTCCCATCATCCACGCATACAGTGTTCCCTTCGAGGAGCCATGAACTTATGCCCGCCAATGGTTCACCGTTATCCCACTTGGGATCTTAACATGGTCCTTCTTGCATTCACTAAGTGCCCTTTCGAGCCTTTGCAATTGTCAAGTCTCCAATTTCTGACATATAAAGTAGTTTTTCTTGTAGTGATCACTTCCGCTCATCGTATTTCGGAACTGGCAGCCTTGTCAATCAAACAAGATCTTTGTATCTTCCATTCCAACAGGGTCGTCCTTCGTCCCGATCCTACGTTCATACCCAAAGTTAATTCAGCCTTTTACAGGGCACAAGAACTGATACTTCCTAATTTTTGTCCCAGGCCATTCCAAGGGCTGGAACGACAATGGCATCGGCTGGATGTGAGGCGAGCGTTACGAATATATATTCACCGCACAGCCTCTTTTAGAAAAACGGAGGTTTTATTTGTGTCTTTTCAGCTCAACAATTAGGGATGTAAGGTCTCATCCTCCACAATAGGCCGTTGTCTATGGGCCGCAATAGCGAAAACGTATCAGACTCAAGCACTTCAGGTGCTCAGGGGCATAACAGCTCATTTAACAAGGAGTGCCACAATATTGACAGCATGGGTCACGCAGGCACCAATCACTGACATCTGTCATGCCTCAACCTGGGCCTCTCCATCTCCTTTCATTAGGCATTATAAAATAGATGTGTTTGCATCAGCCGAGGCCTCCTTTGGCAGAAGGGTTCTGCAACAGGTCCACAGAGACCAGGAGGGGATCCCAAGACAGACGGAGCCCCTCCCCTAGGGCAGGCCAAGCTTTGGCATGTCCCACTATTGGATGCTCTGAGCAGCTCATGGGAGAAAGGGCGTTGGTACTTACCTGACACGCCCATTCTCCTTGAGCTGTGAAGAGAATCCAGCCCCACCCTCTTCCGTCTCATGGGATCCTAAAATTCCTAAAATTCAGCCAATGAATTTTTACAGTATTAAAGGCGAGGGTGTTTGTTTCTCTCATCTTTGCCAAAACTGCGGGACGCTGGGGAGGAGCCCCATGGAGGAGGAGGAGCGTTCCGCAAATTAAGTCCAGACTATATAAGCAGAGACTGAAGCACCTCCCAATACTGGATGCTCTTCGCAGCTCAAGGAAAATGGGTGTGTCAGGTAAGTACCAACGCCCTTTTTGATTTTTACTGTTACAAATTATGCTTTTATCTTGTTAGCAAATAATAGAATGTAATCACATTGAGATTCCTGTCCCTCTCATTTACAAAAAACTTTCTCTTTAGAAAATCCAAAATCTATACATACAGTAATTTTAATCAAAGATGTGACAAGCACATATTGAATAGTAATACTTTGAGTAAATCTACTGAAGCTAAATTAATTCCAATTTAATTATTCTCTGTCTGGTTGCTGTTGATAATTTGTTTTACTTGAATACTGTGAAGATTTTAGTAGTTTCAAAATAGTTTTATTGTGCTGTTTTATTTATTTCTTAGCATAGCTTAGAATAAAAATTGATGAATAAAATTTACTTGTGTGATATGAAAATACATGATGAAACTTCAAAGCCAGTTCGGTTTAGTGGTTAAGGCACCACGCTAGAAAACAGGAGACCGCGAGTTCAAACTCTACTTTAGCCATGAAAGCCAGTGGAGTAACTTTGGACCCGTCACTCTCTCTCATCAACTCTTAGAGCTTTTGTGGGGACAATTAGAGGAGGAAGATGTGTTGGATATGTTTGCTGCCCTGAGTTATTTGAAAAACATTAAAGATGGGATATAAATAAATAAATAATAAAATTATATCTAGTGAATGTGAAAATTTTAATGTAATGTCTAAAAAGTTACCTATAAAGAGACAGATGTAAACAACTTTTGCCCATTAATTTATATTGGATGTTTCGCTGTATATACCCTCACTGCAAATATAATACAATCTGATCAGGGATGTCAAACTCAAGGCCTGTGGGCTGGATCTGGCCCGTTGGGTACTTAGATCTGGCCTGTGGGCTCACTCTGGAAACAATGAAGGACCAGCCTATGGTGCTTCTGCCAGCGAGAATGGAACCCGGGCGGCCCATGTTCTGTTTTTGCTTGCAGAAGGCCATCGTGGCGGAAAACGGAGCCTCAGTGAGTGACATGGGGCTGGCCACGTCCATTCTGGCCATGTCCCCAGGGCCCCCTGAAGTCAAACAGAACCCTAATGTGGCCCTCAATGAAATTGAGTTTGACACCCCTGATCTAGATGGTTTGTCTTCCCTTTCTTACCCTCAGTGGTGTGAGGAAAAAAAGTCAACAGATACCTTTTTTTTCTTTGAAGTTAAATATTTGTTATAGCTTTAGGTTATTTATGGTGCTATGCAGATTAATAGAAGTGATCTATGTGCTGAGTTCCCATCCAATAATTTTGACTATATTTCCAGCATCAAGTTCTGGTCTGGTTTGTTGCAAAAGAATTCATAAGCAATGTGGTGAAAGTACCTCTGTAATTTGAAGTGAACCTGGGTGACCTTTTTTGGAGTGGAGAAAGAGATCTGATTGCTTTTCTAATATAGATGAGTGGGAAGAGTGTTTGGTTAAGTCAAGCAGTTTGAGTCACTTGTCTGACTATTTTGTCTCAGAATTATTAATGTGTTTCTTCTTTAGTAGATAGGAAATATGACAGTCAGAACCACAAACTGATCCCCCCATTCTGAGCTATTTAGCATAAAAGTAGCAAGCTCAAAAATTACACATGATGTTTTGCCAGGGGAAAACACAGAAAAAGTTTAGAGATGAGAATTAATCTTACTTTTCCAATTCCCCTAGTTCTGATGGAGTGGTCTAATGCTTTCTTGCCAGAAATATTTGGATTATGTTCTCTCTGTTGTGTACTTCCTTTTATGATAACCATCTTGGGCAGCTTCATGCCCAGCTAAATATTTAATAAAGAATTTCCATCGTGGGTCCGCTGACTGGAGCTGGGGAGAAGGGAAGCTTCCAGCAAATATAATTCAGTGCTCCTCAGTTTGATGAAGCATTTATTGCACAGTTGCTGTCTTCATTCACAAAATTTTATATTGAGCAAGGGAAAAGTGGCAGCCAAAAAAAGGGTACTTTTTAAACCTTTCTTTCTTTTTCTATTGCTTTTCCCATATTCCATTCCTTTCTTTCCTCCACAAAATAACTCCTTGCTGCTTTTGACCAGTGTTATTTGAAAGTCCCTTGATCTCCTATATGGATGCCTCCTTACTCAGCCAGGTCCCCCTTCTTTTACCTGTTAGGGGGTGTGCATAGGCGCACCAACGTGCCTACCATCCCTGTCCTATTGTTTCTTTTTTTCCCCTTTCCATTTCATGTATTCATAACCATGCTTATACTTATACCTGTTATCTTATAATCGCTTGACAAAATAAAATAAATAATAAATAAAAATAAAATGTTCTCCTGTGTGCCAACTGTGAGAGGCGTGGGCAAAGACCCTGAATGAGGGAATCGGCTGTGATTCATGTTCTTTTCCTTCCCCCATCGCTTTCAACAGTATGATTATGACTCAGATTCAATAGCCTAAATTCATCTTCCTGTTCTATTAGCTCTATCCCGTTTGGATGCTGGTATCCTCAGCTCTCAGTGTAAGTGTACACCATAATCACCTCTTTTAAAAGGTGATTTTAAAAGGTGATTTCTTTTGCTTAGTGTTATCTCAGTCTCTTTGAATCGCTGGTTTGACTCCCCCTTCCCCGAAACAAAGTTGTTGTCGTGTGTTAGGCTAATACCAAATACAAGGAGGAAATCCACAAAGCTGTGACCACACATCAGATTGTCATCACACTTCCTGCTCTGTCCCCACTTCACATTTACTGGGGAAGCAAGGGTGGAGGAAAGAGGGTGGCATTGCCATAGCAACAAGTTCAGTGTTGTCCTGTTATGGCTGTCTAACTAGCTTCTGTGTTATACTAGCCAGTCTGAAACATAATATCTACAGTCCACTTAGTTTGGATCAGGAGTTTTTTTTTTCCCCCAATGCAGAATGGGAAGTTGCGGGGATACCTAGGAATATATGCCAAATGCCTAGCTTAAAAAAATGTTTGGGGTTTTTTTTTGTCAATTTTTTAAAAATTAATTGGTGAATTAGGGGTACAGAAACCTGAATGTTCTTATGAAATCTTATTTCTTTAATATGCTGATCATGCATTGAAGTTAATGAGAAGTAATAAAGGATCCTAGTTGCTAAATTGAAGAATGCTGTGATTCATACTTTCAAGATATGCCATCTTAGGCAAATAAGACCCAGCTATGGAAATTCATCAGCGAGAGAAAAAGAGTTGCACACAGACTTGAAGTTGCCATGCATCATTTCAGTTCTTTTAGATTTTTATTTTTTATTTTTAGTTTATAGTATAAAATGCAAAAATGAAAAATAGGGGAAGGAAAAGGGAAGGGAAGAGTGTAGAAAAGAAGGGAAAAAGAAAGAAAAGGTATTGACTTCTGATTCCCTTTGCAGTAAAATAAGATATTATCTATCTAATCTATCTAATCAGTAAAATCCAAAATCAAAGTTTTATTTTTTTTTTCACCTCAAGCACAAAGTCCAGAAGTGGTTTCCAAGTAGAAACAGTAGTTATGTTTTTTCTTTTATCAAAGCAGTCAACTAACTTCATCAGCTTTTGCAGCCATTCATTTTGGAGATTAAAGTGTCCTTCCATTAAAGTAAACCTTGCTGCCATCAACATGTATAAATTCATAGTTCCAATTTTTTTCATATCTTTTTCTGTTAAACCCAAAAGCATCATTTCAGATCTAGAGTGAACTTTGAGGTACAACATTTGGTTAATATTATTGATGGTAAAATACAAGAGCATGGTTGAAAGAGGAAGGCATGTTGTGATATCTGAGTTGTGGTTTTTGTTCAGGGGCCCTTTCTCTACCTGAATGGGGTCATTAGTCCAGCTTATTTTGAACACCTGGAAAATACAACATAGACATTGATTGTAGGTCTTAAAAACTATCTTTGATTGATGAGGAGAAGTGAAACTGGGCAACACTGGGAATTGAAATTGATGACAGGGAAGTTGTGGGTGGGCACATGCTGGTTGAAGGCCTAACAGGAAGTCCTTGGTTGGCATTGTGCCTGAAGCTGGTATGGAAATGGATGTCAGCTGGTATTTCTAACAACTATTCTACACAATGATGATGTTACTTTACCATCAATCTATCAATTGTAAGATAGTGAAATTGGAGGGTATAATGTCACTGCTACAATTTAGTAGGAAGTCATGAGGTAGGTTGATTTAAGTGTGAAGTAATGTGGCAAACCTTCATTCTTGTGCTTTCTATAAACTCTTCTGGGTTTTTGTTTAGCAGTTATCCAGTGGATACAAAATAAAGGCTTAGTGGCATGCCTGTGTGATCATTCCTGATTGCATTATCTAGCTTTTGTTCAATAATTAAATACAGGCCAAATCTAAGATGGCATCCCAAGTTTTTAAGCAATACAACTAACCTTAATCTACCTCTTTGGCTAACTTATCATTTCTCTTCGCCTGGTTTCCTGGCTAGTAAAGTAACTAATAATTAACAAGTTTCCTTCCTGCACTCTTTTACACACACCATGTGGACTGCTTCTTCCTCTTTTACCTCCACCTTGCACAGAATTATGAAAGTATCAGAACAATATAGACAGTGTATCTTCCTTTAAGAGCAGAGAGATAACATGCCATGTATGAGCTTTTACTTAACATCCACTTTCCTCTTTATTTTTACACATATTTATCCTGTGAAATATTTTGAATGACATTGACCACTGGCTTCATCCTTATTGGAACTCCTTACATGTGGGTAGCTGGATGTTAGCTCATGGGGTTAAAGCCTTGTACAGAGACATTAACTCATACACCTTCAACTTCATACTATACTTTAGCTTTAGCAATTATCCCATTCCTGGTACTGAGAAGTTGAAGGAAGGGATATCTGGAAGGATACGATTATGAAATATGTTATTCCAATCTACTTTGAAATAAAACCTGGTTTTTTTTAAATGAAAATAATATATAGTTGGCATTTTGTCTATACTAGATTATTTTTTATTGTTTCTTCCCCAATAGGGTTAAACACTGTTTTCATTTTCCCCCTTCTTCCCCCTCCTTTTGTTCCCTTTCTTTCTCCTCTTTGGGTATACAGAGTCCCACTAGTGAATTATTGCATCCTTCATGCTTGGTTGCAGTTTGTTCCTATTTCTAGTCTCTCATCCATTACCACAGTGGCAAAGCACGTTCCACAATAAGCCATAGCAGTGGGCAATTCAGCTGTTGTCAGTTGGAGGGGGCTATATTGATTTTTATTACTTTGCTTTAGTTTTCTACAAAATAATTTTTTTCATGTTGCTTGCAGCCATATTTGAATTTTATGTAAAGGATAACATTGGTTGCATCCTTACAGAATTTTTAATATGTACTTTTGAGTTACTTTTGACTCCTGACAACTTCTAGTCAGAATCTTGCAGTTGTCTTGGCAGGATTTTTTGTCCTTTCCGCCTTTCTTGGGCTGAGAGAAAATGACTGGCCCAAAGTCATTCAGTTGGCTTCTTGCCCATGGCAGGACTTGAGCTCATGGTATTCTGGTTTCTAGCTTGTTGCCTTAACACTACCACTGAACTCTCTTAAGGATTAAGATGTATATGTGCAAATATATGCAGTTTTAATTTGTGTAGCCTTGAAGTGCTGCAGGGGAAGTAATTGAGAAGGATTGAAGATGGCATGTATATTGCCCATCCCTTCTTCATGGAGATTTTAGGGCAAAGTTATCGAAATCAGACACAACATGATGGGATGAGCTTCCATTCTTTCCCCAACTCCTACCAACCTAGCAGTTCTAAAGCATGCAAAATGCAAGTAGATAAATAGGTACCACTTTAATGGGAAGCACTCTGTGCACCTCAGCGTATATGACCACAGAAGCATCTTTGGACAACACTGGCTCTCTTGGCTAAGAAACAGAGATGAGCACTGCCCCCTAGGGTTGGATATGTGGGCTAGGGGAAACCTTTACCTGTTTTATCCAAACCATTATGATGTAATTTCATTATTTTATACAGCATCATTATGATGTTGTAAAAGCTGCATATATAACTATTCTCTAAAATGTTTATTCTTTTTAAATTTCAAACCTAATGTTACATTTTCTTTTGATTTAATAGTAAAATATTAATAGTGAGAAAAAATGTTCCTCTAACTTTACAACTTAATGTCTCTGCTTCCTCTCAACAATGCTGTCTACATGTTTTATGGGAGTAGAATCTAAAATAATAAACAGCATAATCAAAAGCAAAATAGAATACTCAAAAGCAGTCCAAATGTGAGAAAACAATACCACACTATTGCATGGTCTTTGATTAATTTATTTAATGATTATTTATCTGTTTAGTCCAGTTCCCAAGACTCCTTATATAATGTAAAATATCTGGCTGTCAATCTGTGGATGCTGGAAAGACTGGGAGGCAATATCTAGGAAGGCAGCTCTGTAACTGAGTTGTCATTTAGAAAGGCTGGCAAATGCTTTTAGGAAGGTGATCCTAGCAACTTCATGGCTTTTTATTGAGCTGATGCCAGTTGGAATACACATTCTAAATATGCAGTGGTTATTTTTAAGTGTAAGCCACTAAACAGTACTTTGGGTTATAGAGTTTAATATAAATGGAAGGAATAATTGGTGGAATTGCATCAGTCTGGGTTAGAACCTAAGCAAGACTGGTCTGGTTAATACTTGGATAAAAGAAAGCCAGGAAATAATAGAAGTTTAGACTGGGAAGTTAGAAGCCATCTCTGAAGAATGTAGCTTCAGGTGTCATAGGGAGATTGATGATTTTGGAGTGGGATTTGCTTCTTTAGTGATGGCTTCTAGTCTAGGACTCCAATCTGTTATCTTTCCACTTACTTGGCTTCAGCTGGTGTGTTTCCTGTTTTCTGGATTGGCTGGATGTCTGCTTCTTAGTGTCAGGCAGAAAAGAGGCTCTGGCCAACTTACTTTGCTTGACCAAAAGGAGGAAAAATCTGCCTTGCAGCAATCGTTCTTCCCAGGGCACTTTTTAGACCCTGGGAAAGGAAAGAGTTATTCTAACAGAATCAATCCTTGTTGTTTTCAGTGTGCTGTCCAGCTATCTGGAAATATGCCCAATCTCCATTTAATTGGGAATGTAATCTAGTCAACCCCTGGGAGCTCTTTTTGCATAATTTTTAAAAACTATTTTGCTGTTTGTTTTTTGAGGGGTGGGGGAATAGATTTGAATCCCACCAGAGTCTTGCAATATAGTCCCTGCCTTCATTTCTGAAAGATTTCTTTCTCTTCAATTCCAGTTGTATTTCATTATTGATTTATTGATTAGATTTATACCCTGCTGTTATTTGTACATAATGCTCCCACTTCTTATTTTCTTTGTAACGAGAGCCTTATGATGTAGGTTGGGCTGAGAGAGAGTAACTTGCTCACTCAGCCAGTTTTAATGGAGGACTAGAAGTCTCTAGGTCACCATCTTATCTCACCAGGCTGGCTCTGAGGATGGCCACTTATAGTCACCCCAAAAGAATAAGTTAGCAAATTCTCAGAGATCCCATTATTAACCCCAACCATGAAAGAGTTTTGGGAAGCTGCTTTGTTTTAAGTCATCCATGTGCAGTAGTGTGAAATAGCAATATGTAACTAAGCTGAGATGTGGAGTCAAAAGTTTGATTAGTTTAGACCAGTGGTTCCCAAACTTTTTCAGTCCAGCATCCCCTTGGTGCCACAAACTCATTCTCAATGCCCCCCACCCAGGGGCAGGATTCAAATGTCTGTGGGTGTGGCCTAATTTGAGGGTGTGGTTTGCTGATAACGTGATTGGGTGGGTGTGGCTTGCTGGTCACATGACTGGGTAGGCGTGGCTTGCTGGTCACATGACTGGTGGCATGGCTTGCTGGTCACGTGACTGGCTGAGCATGGTTTGGTGACTGGCAAACCAAATACAAATGGTCCTCACTTAATGGCCGGTTGCTTAGGAAGTGTTCTAATTTATGACTGGCCTCCCCAGAACTACTTGACCTGTTTTTGGAGTTTTGACAGCCATGCACACAGATATATACATACTCCCTTCCAACCAGGGGTGGGATTCTATCAGTTTGCACCTATTCGCTAGAACTGATTGTTAACATTCTAAGCAGTTCGGAGAATTGGTTGTTAGAAGAAATTACTGGCGTAATCCTGTAAGGAAGGCAAGAAGGAAACATTCTGGTGTTGCTTACAGAAACTGCCTCTCTGTTAACCCTTATTACATTCTTGGCAGGACTAGACTCCTGTCTCAGAAACTTCTCTGGTGTTTTTTTCCCCCTCCTTTGTTGGTACTTTGCTTGTGTGGAGTGACCATTCAAAGTTACAACTGCACTGAAAAAAGTGACTTATGACCATTTTTCACACTTATGACTGTTGCAGCATCCCCACAGTCATGAGAGGCCAGGCGAGGAGATGCATGCCTCGATGTGAATGATATTGAGTTGGCCACACCCAGCCAATAAAATGACCACCAAGCCACATCCACCAGTCACATGACCACCAAGCCATGCCCACCAACTAAGCCACGCCCACAGAACTGGTTGTTAAAAAAATTGAATCCCACCCCTGCTTCCAACCCTGCTGGAGCAGGTCATTGGACTACAATCAGCAAAGCATCTCTGATTAGATTCTAGTAGTGAATAAAATCTAATCAGAGATGCTTTGCTGATTCTTGTTGATTTATTTTATTTGTATTTCTTTATTTTATGTTGCTGAATTACACTGACATGTGTGTCCCTTCTTGTATACAACCCAGAAGCTTTTGTGATTCTTTGCAGCAAAAATTACCGACCTCTGGCTTTGCTCTACTTTTCAAACGTGCCAGCACTGCTGTGTTCTAGGTGCTGCTCCCGCAGGTCCACCCCATTGAGCCCGTTGCACTGGAGGGACCTGCCCAGGCAAGTCCAAGTGGAGCGGTGCACCAAATCAATGGGGTGAGCCTGGGAGAGGGAAAGAGAGAGAGAAAAGAGAGAAAGAGGGAAGGAAGAAAAGAAAGAGAAAAGGGAAAGAAAGAAAAAGGGATAAAGAAAGGGGGGCATGGAGGGGAGAGAGGGAGAGAGGGAGACCTGATGCATCAGATTGAAATGAGGCCTAGTTTAGAGGCCCTTTTCCACATTGAAACATCTTTGCCAGCACATTGAAACATCTTTGCCAGCACATTGAAACATCTTTGGCTTCTATTAATTAAAGGTTTTGTGGATGAAACATGGTCAAGACTTTCAGGAAGTTCTCACATTTTAGTTGAGGCTTTAAACAGGATCCATTGGACCAGATCTCCACCCTAAAAAATTACTTTTCCCCAATGTATTACAGTGCCAATTCTGAAGAAGGCAAAACCAAAATGTACTGGTAAATTACAAGGAGAACATACATACACACACACACACTCACTCCCTTCTAATCCTGCTGGAGCAGGTGATTGGACTAAAATAGACATCTCATTATCTTTCCCCTCCCTCCCCTTTTCTTTATTTCTTTTTCTTTCTGTCCCTTTTCTTTCTCTTCTTCCTTCTCTCTTTCTCTCTCCCTCTTTCTCTCTCTCAGGCTCACCCCATTGACTTCATGCACAGCTCCGTTCGGACATGCTTAGGCGGGTGCCTCTGGTGCAAGGGGCTCAATAGGGTGGAACATGGTGGCGGTGGGATGTTTGAAAAGGAGAACAAAGCCATTCTGGCTTTGCTCTTCTATTCCCAATGCTACGTTTGGGGCGACGCCCCACCGCCCCAAACACGGCGGCAGCGGGATGTCCTTTCCCAATGTTGCATTCAGGGCAACGCCCCCACCACCCCAAACACAGTGGTGGGATGTTTGAAAAGGAGAGCAAAGCCACTCTGGCTTTGCTCTCCTTTCCCAACACTGTGTTCAGGGGGCGGAGCTCCTTGCACCAGAACATGCAAGTCAATGAGATGATTCTGCGGGGCGGCGGAGGGATTTTTTTTCTCACCCCTGAATTGTGCCCTGCCGCTCACCTCCAGCACCCCCCTGCCGCCTCTTAGCTCCCCCCGGCCAGCCCCCTTGCCTCTCAGTGCCCCCCTAAGGCATCCCACCGCCCCCAGGGGCAGTACTGCCCATTTTGGGAACCACTGGTTTAGACAGCACACTAAGGTAAATAACTTTTGCTGATAATTTATTGAATTGTCAATAGTAAGTTGGATTTACATAACATCCTCACCTAAGACCAAATAAACCTCTGCATGGCTTAGGATATTGCATAAATACATGAATAGGGATAGAAGTACACTTGGTGATGTGAAACAACAAAGTAGAGAGGTGGACAATCAATCTGTGGGGTTGCCTCTTCCCCTTTTCCTTTACAAACTCCAGTGAAATGCACATGAGCCTCACAAGAGCTCCATGTCAGCTGGGTCTGAGGACAACTTCCTAGTAATGTGTGTTGTGCTATTGTGCAAAAGGCAATTTTATATTTCTTCCCTCGTGCATGAGATGAAGGAAGTGAAGCATGAGTTTTTTTGTGGAAGTGGTAGACTTCAGTTAGGGTGGTAAGGCTAGCCCCCCTCCTCCGTAATTTCAGTTCAGACTTCCAATTTCGATTCAGAATTCTATTGGAATTGTTTTCCTTCATCTGTTTCTTTCAGGAAGGGGAAAGCAGAGAGGCCTTTTATTTTGTTTTTCATTAATCAGCATTTCCTTTAGTGTCCTATGCTCCATTCTGTTCCCCCTCCCATGATTTATGGTAAGGCAAGGGCAGCAGGTAGCCAAACCTTCCGACCTCCAACTCATTTGTCTGGAGGGGCTGGGCTACCTGTCACCTCCTGTCAAGAGAGAGCGATAAATGGTCTCTTGTGGTAATTAAGTGGGGGTGGGGATGGAGGAGAGAATAGGGGCGAGGCATGGTGTTGATAGCAGGACTGATTGGCAAGAAAGCCAAAGAAGAAATTATACTCAGTGGTATGTAGAAAATTATATGCAGTGGAATGTAGAAACGAAATATGATTTGGTAGCAGGAGTTGAGCATTGATTTGAATTTTCCCTCAAATTCTGGTGGATCCTCCTCCCTGACTTTAATCCCAATTACTTGACTGAGGTCAGAAAGTCGCAGAGTGTGTCTCCTCTTCTCCCAATAGTTCTATGTGATAGTTGTGCTCCAGTAGGTAGGATAGCTTCAGTAGGTATGTTTGCCAGCAGCATTAAATTAAGAATCATAATAGGTAAGGTGGAGTTTGTTCAACTTAAACTTTTGTTAACTTTTCTCTTTGCTAAATAATTTAGTTATGGCTGTAAAAAGATTAAGCCACATTCTTTTATAGTCTCTTCAATTCCTTTTATATATATTTTTGCAATACCTATTAAAGAATGATCTTTATTCTGTGTGGATTAAATATAATAAAAGCACTTAGGGTGTAAACAATACAAGAAGGGCCAAAGTTTAGCAAACTGGCAAAAAAAGAATACTGGAATGTAAGTCCTTGTCAGGATGATGAAATATTTTTTTTTATTTTATTTTGTACAACAGCAAAAAATAAACTCTCTTTCACTTCCTTAAATTGTTCAACAGGAATAACTTGGAATATATTGGCCATAGACATCTTATCTATTGGGGTATACCTTTTGTAAATAAAAATAAATGAAATATTTATTTATATGTATATGCCAAATAAATCTATATAGATTACAAGATAAAATGTTAATCAAGGTCTTATATAAACAGAAATGTTTTCCAACATTGTAAGAATTATGTCTTTTTATGTATATATATTATTTGGACTAAAAGTTCTGGCTATATCCTTTTTTGAAAAAAATCACTTCTTTATGACCACTAATCATTTGAATACAGTCTGAGTTTGTAATGCAGACCCTTGCATCTTTTTGCTTACTGTTTCCTTTCTCCTTCTACAGCTCTGTCCCCACTTTGCACCGAGGACCTTGCAGCTTCTCCTCCATGCTTCTTTTAGAAGATCTGTTCCCAAAGATTTCTGAAATATTTTTGAAAACCTGAGGATCCACTCAGCTTGCCTGCAGAATTTTCTGAACATATTTCTTCTGCTTAACTTTGGCCTGAAATTACACTGATTTTGTATCAAGTTTTGATGGTTCTGGACTGGTCCTCTATATTAAGTGCTCTGCATTCAGCCCTTATGTGAATCTTTTTTTATCAAGGGTCAGGCCTGTGGATTGTGCCAGCTATGGCAAGCAACAGTAGCTCCTGTTCTACACCAGGGAGTGGACATCTCAACAGCTACCCAGTTCCTCACTATTTCTTCTTTCCCCACATGATTGGAGGCCTCTCACCTCCAGGAACTCTGCCTGGAATGCAACACCAGCTGCCAGTCAGTGGGTACAGTACACCTTCACCAGCTAGTAAGTAACCAAATTCAGGAGCCATGTGGTTAGTAGGGGCGAAGGTGGGATGATGCACACTTAGGATGAAGAGGCTCTTCCTGTGTTAGAGCAGATTTGAAAACACCATCACAATTTTGGTACAAGCACATCTTTTTGTGTTGAATAAAGCAAAAATGATCTTTGAGCAATGTATTTCATAAGTGCTCTGTTCTGTTACAATTCAGGTGACAACTTGTGGAGAGAATTATAAGCTATACAAGCTATTTTTGGTTTCCCTACACTTTTGAGATCCTGAGTTGTATTGTCTTCCTCATCTAGCAACTCCAAAATGGGTCTAGCAGTGTTGTCTCTGCTAGTGAGCATGTTTTTTTTTTAAGCTTAACATACTTCCTGAATGCTACAATTGAAATGCTGGCTTCTTTTTTAATTTTAAACTTTTGGTGTATGTTTAATTAAATTCTGTAATATTCTAGGATACTGTTTCACCATTTCCTAATTAAATAAAAATAGAATTGGCCATTTATTTATTAAATCAGTGGTTAGGTGACTTGATACATGTCTTTTAAAGCTTTTTTAAAAATCAAATGTAGGAATTTCTTCAGCTTCAAAATGCATTTGGAACTCTATAGTTTTTATAAATTGGATACTTCGTATTGACATTCAAATTTTCTCACAGATATACAGTAATTGGTATACATTATAGAAACAGCACTATTGCTAAATATCTTAGTTTTCTTATCCCACTTCCATCCTGAATACATATCTATTATTATTTTTATCTGACTTTTTTTACAGTGATCTTAAAAAATGATGTGAACTCATAACAACTCTGTGGGTCAAGTTAGGCTAAGAATTGCTGAATTCATATCTGAAAAACAAAGTTAATTTTGAATGTTATGTCAAAACCAATTCATGTTCATCTCTATATGCAGCCACGCTAAAGTGTGATTGCCCTATTTGTTACAGAAGAGAATAAACTATAGTTGGCAGTCTTGGTGATTTCATTTTGAACCTTACTCTGTCATTCTCTTCTTGAGCAATTTTGGGCAAATTCTTGTTTCTCATGCTTGGTTCCTCTTTAGAACAAGGAATGACGTAGCTTTTGGGAAAGCGGTTAGGACAAATGAAAGATTGCACTTGTGTTTACAATTTAAAAGCTCAAGGGGTCAAAAATATAGTACAAATTTGAGTTTGAGAAGTTTAGAAATAAGAATTTTCACAGACAGATCTGGAGTTAGCTATTTTGGATAAATTAATTTCAGTTTTAGTGTGTGGGTATGAGAAGACATGTTGGTGAAGAAGATTTTCACAGTGGTTTTGTACAGCCTTGACCAGGGGTAGGGAAACTTGGCTCTTTTATCACTTATGGACTTCAACTTCCAGAATTCCTGAGTGAGCCATAAAAGGTTCCAATCCCTGGCCTACTGGTTTTTCAGTTGTGGGGGAAATCAATTTTTGACTTGAATGGGATTGTTTAATATATAAATGTAGGACATCCTACATATGTATATTAAACAGTCCCATTCAACTCAAAAATTGATTTCCCCACTGACTAAACAATGAGCCAGGATGAGGAACTTTTAGCTCACTCAGAATTCTGGAGGTGAAGTCCATAAAGGAAAAAGCTAAGTTTCCTAACCAGTAGGTAGGAATTATAGTTATTTAGGTGCATTTTTAGTTCTGCTCTGAAAAACACTCCAAAAGAGTATCTGAATGTTATAGGGGTAAAAATGTGCATCAGGACTGATTCTATTCATGGAAAACAGAAAATGTTAGTTCTCCAGATCAATCTTCCCACTATCACTTGAATTAAAAATATCCAATTCCTGAGTTATATTCTGCAGGAATCCTCTTCAGAAGTTTTGAAATATCCCAAATAAAAGGGTACATTGCTTGAAGATATATTTATGCCCATCATGACACCAGTGTTTTGCACATTTAGTGCAACACTTCTCCCTATGAGAATAGGTTCCGAAATGATAATTGTATAGTACAGTGTAGCATGATATGGTACAACATATGTGAGAAAAGCAGCTTTGGCAATAGTCGTAAAAGCAACCAGTCCAATTCAAAATGTGGTTGCCACTTTAAAGCCCTACATTGCAGATTCAGATTATTTGCTGAGTCACCTATCCACAATGATTGTACATTGTTTGGATTCCTTTGGTAAAGGGATGTCACCTAGTAAATACTGGAAATATATCTTCTTGTCATGGTGCCTGTCTTATGAAACAGGTTTCCTCCCAAGATGTGAATGGCCCAAACCATACTGGTCTTCAGAAAGGCAATGAAAAAGCCTATATCTTTTTCCACAGGCACTGGACCCAGGATATTAATGAAGCTCTGGCATAGTTATGTGTTATCTGTTGGTAATGAGATTTTTATTGGAAACTTGACTTTTTAAACCTTCTTTCTTTCACCTGGTTTTGCATTATGTAAGTCTTTATTTTGTTTACTGTCCAGAACATACCTAACTCTTACTGTGAAAAATAGAATTGATGTCAAAATGTTACCAGATTATATTTATAGGAGTCTCAGCAATGTGGTTAAGTCATGAAATTATCCTGGTTATAATTTTAGTCCTGCTCCTAATGTTTTATTTGTTGTAGAAGAAGACCACAATAAACTGCAGAGTGTATCAAGCTGGGTAGAATGGAAAAGTATTGGTGTACTGTCCTATTCCATCTATAAATGGTGTCTTTCCATGTCAGTTGAAAATCTCTGTATAAAAAATTCACTTACCGTTTAATATTAATTCAATTCCCACCCACCTACGCACAAAACACCTAAAATATGTGGCCAATCTTGAAAACCTAATGGAATTGTTTGGCACTTGGATGGAAGATATCAAGAAACCAGGGGTATGGACTAGTTGGGGGTGGGGAGGAAACAGTCCTGAGGAAATTAATGACAAACCATTTCCTTATGTTACCTATATAGTCACATCCAGTTGAGCTTAATTTGAGGGTTTCTTTACCTTTCTCAACAGCTGGCAACACTTAGCAGATCTTGAAAAATAAGCAGGAGTCCCTCAGGTTGGGGGTCTACCTGGAATTCCAGATTGGCTGGCTAGACTTGGAAGAAAAACAAATACTGGGAAAGGGAATAGCAAACTGAACCAATAATGCTGCAAGACAATGTGCATAATGCATTCAGTTGATTTATTTGTGTCATATTAATGATACCATATATATCCTTGTGTTAGGACCCCCGCCCAACCAGATATTTGGATGTTATACTTGTTGAAACACAAATATAAATATTTTTTATAGAATAGAATTCTTTATTGGTAAAGTGTGTGATTGGACACGCAAGAAATTTGTCTTGGTGCATATACTCACAGTGTACATAAAAGAAAAGATACATTTATCAAGAGTCAATAATCATCAGGTACAACACTTAATAATAATCATAGGGTACAATAAGCAATCAAATCATATATAGTTCTGTCATGGTGACCTATGGTCTACTAACCAGGAGACAATCTTTTGCAGAATGCAGTTTTGCTTCTTAGTAAACCACTTGCATTGAGGATGACTTGTTGCAGCTATTGAAGCCCTATGCTTCTTACAAGATCTCTGGTTTTGCCATAAGCTGCATCTCTTAATATATCTGGTGATGCCGCTGAGTAAAGTATAGGAACATCATTGTGTGACAAAAATGGAATTACACATAAGAGCTGAACAAGTGTTGTATTTTCGTTGAATAAGAATTAGAAAAGCATACACCCAAACCCAATATAATTGACACATATTAGTGTAATTCTTGAAATCTGTTTTAGCTTTAAGTAGCTTGTTTTTAAAATAAAGTTGAATTTATGTGTTTCTACTCACTTTGCTGTGGCATAATTGTTATACCACATCCCACATGCTCATTGTCACTTGATGAGCATTCTTAATTTGAGGGGATTCATGTTTTTCAAAAGTAAGAACATTTCTTGCAAAATATTAAAATTATGCATATTCCAGAGTTTCTTTTGTATTCTGCCTTGACTTTGACCATTATCGTTTAAAAATGTTTCTAGTCCCAATAACTAGTAAAAATATTTGTATGAATTTTTGTCCATATGCTCTGTTTTTCATTGAAAATATCCTCTGATCCTTCAGACCTGGGTATATTACTCTATCTGATGATCTCCAGTTTTCCCCATTTATTAGTAATAGAAAAATACAAAATTGTACAGTAACATATTTTATAGAATAGTTCCCCCTTGTGATAATTATACAGAAGTTTTATATTTAATTGATACCTTTCAAATTCTACATTTATTTAGGTGGTAAATAAATTTAAAAACAAGACTACTTGCACAGAGTAAGGTAGGACTCTGAAACCTATAAATAGATGACAATTACAATATGTAAATGAAATTTTGTTTAATTTTCCAGCAAATAATTATGAGACAGAATAAGAAGCTATGTAAAACATATTTGCTATAATGTATCTCTTAAGAATTGGAAATCATACTTAAATTTTGGCTAATAAAGTATTGCCATATCTTTTCAAGTTGATCTGTTCAGTTAAAAGTACCAGACCTTTTTTGAAACAATGAAGTATGAATTTTCATGTTTTTGCAGGAGTTGGACTTTTTCACTTCATAAGATTGAAGTAAACTGAATGGTTAACATCTCTTGAAGCTGGGAAGTTCTCTCTTTTGGGGGGGAGGGCTATTGTAATAAAAATGTTGGTTTATATATATACAATTTAAGAATATTTAGGATGTATTCAACATAAGGTTGTTGCAGGCCAGGATTCCAGTGTCTCGAACTTCCACAACACAGGGTAAGTATAGTATCCAAAGTGGTCTGGTTCAGACATTTTGCCTGAAGGTGAGGGCTGGAGTGACTTAAGACATGTCTTTTTTTTGCAGAGGGTTCTTGTACTCTGATAAAATGTGACCTGGCCCAAAGCTGGGGTAGTTATTGAGGAATGTTTTCTTACTCTCTAAAGCAGGGGTACCTTAACAACTTGAAGATTTGTGGTTTTTATGAAGGGATGAATTGGGTCTAGTAATCTTTAATCATTCCTGTTTGGTAATGAATTTATTTCTAAACAACTATTTTATTTACTAAAAATTTTAAACTGCTCAGTAACTAAAGCTCTCTACCTGGTTTACAGTAAAATATACTAAAATACTATATTAAAAATACTAAAAATGACTAAAATGTATATGATAAAACCAAATAAAAGGAAAAATAAAAGCACAATATAAACTAGGCTGCCATAAAGCAGTCAGTCAATAGCAAAGAATTAAAATACAAATAAATGCCAGTAAAAAGATTTGGGAAAATAAAGTTTTTAGCTATTGCCAAAATGATGCTAATATGTGTGCTGGTCAAGCTTCTCTGTAGAGAAAATTCCAGAAATAGGGTCCCATCACAGAAAAAACTCTGTTCCTTTTAGATGCCTACCTGGTGAGGAAATCTGAAGAAGGTCACATTGGATGAATGGATGGATGGATGGATGGATGACGTACTAGACTTGTATCCAGAACATTTTGACCATTATAAAAGATATTATTTGGGGACTGAGGACTTTCGTAATATAATGATTAAAAGCATGATTCACATACTCCATCCTTTAGAGATGGGACATCTATTTTAAAACTAATCATGGACAAATGTAAGAAATCATTGTGACCTGCAAAGACATACTCGTACATTCTTTTGTAGGATCATGAAAAGATGCTTGAAAAAGCTTTGGCTCGCATCAACTTGACCTTCAAACAAAGGACTATATTTTCTTATTGCATTGCATGAGGCATTCATCACACACGTGGAAGAAAGAAAGCAGCACACGTGAGGCATGCATATGTCTTTTGGTGTGTATATGCATTTTAAGTTCTGCCTATTGGTTATATTGGAATAGAATGGGAAATTGGGAATTGGCTATTTAAATGATAAAAACCTGCATACTTGTGCTGATTGATACTAGTTAAAAGGGCTTGTTTCTGGAAATCTCAGTAAGACAAGTTTACTTCATTTTAGAATTTGATTTTGTGCTTGTTAGAAATTTTTTAGTCTCTGTCCATGGCAGCATTTGGCTGAATTATATTTTACTTAAAATTATTATTTTTCTTTCCCTCCCTCTCCTACCGTCTTTTTAATAAATCTTACCTATCTTTTGTGCTTGTCCCAGAGATGGGTTTTAAAAGGGATGTCCAGAAGATAGCCTTGGAAGATAGGTTTGAGCATCATCTCTCTGCCTCCCCCTTTTAGAAATATTTCTCTCTTATTTCTCATTGTCTCCTCCCTTTCCAGGCAAGAGGGCCCTTTTTTATAAATAGCTTGAATAACAGGAAACAAAG
Source organism: Pseudonaja textilis (assembly GCF_049901715.1). Taxonomy (NCBI): domain Eukaryota; kingdom Metazoa; phylum Chordata; class Lepidosauria; order Squamata; family Elapidae; genus Pseudonaja; species Pseudonaja textilis. The sequence goes on from NC_142008.1 coordinate 92,512,427, forward strand.
GTTTAAAAGGAATAAACAAACCTCTTGACATAATACTGAGGCCAAAGAGGCGTGCTTAGGAGTGGGTGGTGTTGAGTAGGGACTGGCAAGATGAAGTGTGAATCTGTATTGATTGCTCACTCCTGCATCATTTGTCATGGGGTTCTTCCTTTGGATATTGTAAGTTTACAAAGAGTGATTAGGATAGAGAAAGACATGGTGCCTAGGTCCCACAGACTCCAATCAGGAACCCATATATTTCAATGCATGTGTTCTGCATTTGGCTTGGTAGATAGGTTAAGATCTTGGCTAAAGTTCAGCCTGCTTGCAATAAGCCACCGAGGCCAAAGGAAATGTATTAGGACTAACATACTAGGGTACAATCTTTTAAATTATAATATAAAATCAGTGCAGACATTTGCAAAGATATCTGACACAGATAAACATACACAGGATTAATCATTAATTTAATTTCTGACATTAAAGAAATAGTGAACATTATCACCTTTGCCAAATGAGAGAGAGGCGGGGTGGGGTGGAGGGAGAGGGATTGAGATTATGACTCAGGATTATGACTCCTAAACTGGGAGAGTGGTTCCCCTAAATCCCAGGAACAACAACACAGCTCTCCATCCAGAAGATACCAGTATTAGAAACAGATATTAGATATTGTGCTGACCCTCAAACTCCCAGGCCTCTGGTGGAGGACCTGAGATTGAGGAAGACACATGCTATCGATAGAGGTGAGAAGAATGGAGTGTGTGTGTGTGTGTGTGTGTGTGTGTGTGAAGGGGGGGAGAAGAATTTTAAGTAAAAATATAATTCAGGCAAATGCTGCCATAGACAGAGAGACTAAAGAGTTTCTAACAAGCACAAAACCAACCTGTTGGAATGAGGTCAGAACTTTAGGATCTGAGGATCATTTTTCTACCCCAATGAAGGAGTTCAGCTCTCCTCAGCAGGAAGCCTTTTCAGCCAGCCTCTAGAAATGAAAGGGAATCTTCTTGATAGGCAGCAGCAGCTTGCCACTTTTCCTGCTGGCTTCCACATTGATGTTTTGGGGAAGCTGTCAGAGGAGATTGCAGATGGTGGTCACATGATTGCAGGACACTTTGCAACTGGTTTGTAACTTAAATAGGTTGCCAAGCACCCAGATCGCAATCATCTGACTGGAGGTGCACATAATATCTTAGATAGATGAAAGTGCTTTATGGACCATAAAAGACCATTTCCAAGGCCGTCATAACTTTAAAATGGTTATTAAACAAAAGGTCATAAATTGAGGACTATCTGTATCAATTTGAAAGTACATGCTAAAGTGAGTTGCATAGTAAGAATAAAGAGTGATTAACTTTTTAAAAAAATGAAATTACACATAGGTAGCCTATCAATCAAATGTCAAGAAAAAAAAGAAGAAGAGTATTCTGTGTTTAAATTATTCTATTTTCCAGGTCATGATGCTCCTTCATCTGAGTAAAGAGAGTTGTGTCTGTGAGTGTGTTTGTCTACAGTATAAACTGCATGCATAAAGGACGAACAATTAGTGAATATTACATGTTTTCCAGATCCATTTTACCTGCTGCATTTTACCTGAATAGGAGAGAAACTTATCCTGTATCATCTTTTTTCAAAACAGTGAAGAGCCTGATAATCCTCCCGCAACATGTAGTCTCTTTGGATTTGAAGCTTGTGTTCATAGCCTGAATTCCTTTTGCTGGTTCCGTGTGGAATAGTAGCCTATCCATTCTTGGGATCTTCATACTTATAATTAGGCTTTCTAGATTGCTGACCTAACTAGACTTTATGGGGAAAGTTGCAGGCTTACACTAACTAATTCATATAGGTTCTGGGGCTGGATTCCAAGAAGATCAGGCTTCAGCAAAATTTCAGGTGAGGAATGTGTGAAATATAATGGCTAACTTGTCTGGATATTTAAATGCAGCTGCCTGAAACTTGGGTCATTTGTTCTGGAAATCCTTGCTCCTGACATGTAGGAAGACAAAAGCTGTATGTGTACACAAAGCACTCTATTCAGTGTTGTATGTAGGATGCATATTGTGGTTGCTCAATTCTTCGAGTCTAGCTTAAATCATATAAAGAGGCAGAAACATTACGTTAATCCCCATATTTTCATTAACCCTGCATTTTCAAAACTGCTACACATTGTTTAAAACAAATTCTTCCATTGATAAAGTGCCCAGGCTCAATTTTTATACACAGCTGAATGATAAAATAAGATTGTAGCATAAGAAATACAGACAGTCCTCAACTTATGGCCACAATTGAGTAAAAAAATTCCTGATATTAAACAAGACAGCTGTTAAGTGAGTTTTGCTTCATTTTACAACCTTTCTTGCCACAGTTAAGTGAATCACTGCAGTTTTAAAGTTAGGAACACGGTTGTTAAGTGAACCTGCCTTCCCCATTTACTTTGCTTGTCAGAAGGTTGCAAAATGTTCCACAGTCCTAAGTGTGAAAAATGATCATAAATCGCCTTTTTTCAGAACTGTTGTAACTTCAATGGTCACTAAGTGGTAAGTTGACCTGTACCTAAAAGTTTGGGACATAATTTTAGGAGGAAGGGCCTGAAGTATGACCAGCTAGCTTTAGGTCACAGACCTCTCAGGAATTTGTAAGCTCTGCTCTCCCCTTCCCAGGCAATTAGCTTCCCCCCACCCCCTCCCAGGTCAGAGAAATTCTGTGTCTGAATCTGGCTCCCAGCCCTCCTCTCCACCTACTTGCCTAGACTGTCTTCTCATTCCTAGCGTTTGCACAGTGGGGCAAAGTTCACCCACATCAGCTTTTCCCTAGCTGCCAAGACTGGTTCCATTTTCCTCAGGCCCTGACTTGCTTTGGCATTGTGCCCAGGTCTTTCTCAAACCCATTTCGGAAAGCAAAACAGTTAAGGTGTTGTTTGTATTTTCCTGAGACAAGAGGCACCACAAACTATGATCCTGAAAATTACAGAGCCTGAATTATTGTAATTAGCGAAGGGAAGATTATTTATTTGTTTATTGTATCCTGCCTTTATTATTTGTACAAATAACCCAAGGCAGCAAACATACCTAATACTCCTTCTGCCTCGTAATTTCCCCATTAAAAACAACCCTGTGAAGTGAGTTGGGCTGAAAGAGCGTGACATGCCCAAGATCACCCAGCTGGTTTTCATAGCTAAGACAGGACTAGAACTCATAGTGCCTTGACCACTATAATTTGGCTATCAGATACTTCGTGTTTCAACAGTGACAGTATTTTAATATAAAGCATTGCCATTCAAAAAAAGCTTGAATAATGGTTTGTGGCCTAATTGTGTCTCCTCCTTTTTCCCTAAGAGGCATAGATTTGACATTTAAAGATTCTTGATTTTCTAGAATCCAACCTGGATCAGTATCTAAGCTCTTTTCTGTAATTATCTTCACCCAGCCTCTGATATCTTCAAGGTGAGCTTGACTGACTGCTCTAATTCCCAACCAGTCTTGATGAGTTCTCTGGTACTGTCAGCTTAAGTTTTAATAAAAAGAGGCCATTTTGATTTTCTTCCCTTAGAAGTATGCCAGTAAATTTAAAGCTGTTGACTCAAGCTTGAAGTGGGGTCTTCCAGCAGCTCCAGACGGTTTTTGAGCTTGAAACAATTCTGTTTTGAATTTGAAAGAGGTGTTTGGGCTTGAAGCAATGTTTTTCGGCTTGGAACATTTCCGGGATGGTCAGAACAGTGTCAGAACACTTCTGGCAGGATTGGAACATCTGTTTCCAACTCAGAACAGAGGACTTCAAACTTAACATGCAGTGTTTTGCATTTGAAATGTTTTGCACACCACTAATTCTCCAAAACAAATGAAATAGAAGTGCATAGGAATGAGTGCAGCATTTTTTTAATGCTTTATGCTCACAATATTTGGGCATCTGAGATGGAAACTTTGAATTAACATTTATTTATACACCATATAGACTGCCTTATTACGGAAAGTCGTCTGGACAGTTCAAAAGGATTAGAACTAACAAAAAGCAGCAAAGAAACAGAGAAATGTTTGTCAGCACTCAAAAGGTATTAAAGTAGCAGCTAGGCAAACATTTCACCACCAAAAGTATTATATTGCTAAAATTAGCTCTATTTCTACAGTTAGTTATAGCTGTCTACTAACAGTTCCTTGGAGAAAATATTTGGATAATGATTCCTAATGGCACTCTGAGAAATCAGTAGTATGACAGGGAAGGATTGTGTAGCCTATGAGTCATAATTGATAAGGTTTGTTTTTAATACCACTGAACACTTACCTCCCCCCCTTTTTTGGTGGCCTTTTGAGCAAGTATGCAAAATAGATGCTTCTAATCCCTTCTAGGCTTTGTGCTTTTGTTTTGCTTTTATCATATATATATAAACCCATGTTGGCGAATGTGGAACGCAGAGCCATTTCCACTGGCATGCAAGAGGTCACCCGGAAGACCCCCCACTGCGCATGCGTGCACCACCACCCGACAGCTGATTGTTGGCTATCTGGCACGCATGCACAGGGTGTGTGTGGGAGACACGCAAAGATGTGTAGCACATGGGGGTGTCTCGCATATGTTCGTAGAGATGCATGGGGCATGAGGGGATTGCGTGCACATGCACGGGGATGTGGAGGTGGCCCGCACGCATTGCCTTCTGGGTGCTGGCACGAGAGCTTGTGCAAGTGAGCACACTCGCAATTAGCAGCATGGGAGCCAAAAAAGGTTAGCCACCACTGATATATATCATCACACTGTTTTCTTTTAGGGCAAACAGCATTCTGCATAGTATGGAAAAGGTATAAAATAAAAATAAAATTAATAAAGCTAAAACTAATTTACACCAACATCATTGATTGTACTTCCCCTGTAGTGGCTCTGATTGTGTATATTTAGAGAAATATCATGTATCATTTCATGAAATATCATGTATCATTTCATGCATTTTATTCTTGCAAATCACCCTTATTTTCACTAGAGGTAATCCTTGCCTTATGACTGTAGTTATCCCTGAATTATCGTCATGCTGGTTGTTAAGCAGGCCACCATGTGACTGAGCCCAATTTTTTTAAAAAAATAGTTAAGCAACATTCTTTCATACCAACCATTCATTGTTGTGTATGGAAATGACATTCAACGACAATCAATTTATTGTCCCCCTTTCTTAATTACCCCATTCTAAAAGCAGTCAGTTGCTATTAGGTTGCTACTGACACTTTCTTTCCCATATAACATTGTGGATAGAAAAATCTCTCAGTATGAATGAGTAATCAAGAATGCACACCCATTTTTTGGCAAACATTTCTCGCATCAGACTACATCTATTTACTATTAACAATTTGCAGGTCTTAAATTTTTTTCATTTAGTTTCTCATCTTTCATAAACATTCTGACAATGTATATAAATTCATCAGTTTGCTCTCTTTTTTACCCTTTACCTGTAACAACAGTGAGAATGTTCATTTTGCATATCTAACATGATCTAGCATTTACTGAAAACCATTTGAATTCTGAAACAACATGGCATCATTTGCAAAGAACGTATGCTTACATGTCTTTAATCAAGACATCCCTAATGTCTTTTTTTATATAGTTATTGATAAGTATCTTAAAATAAGCAAAAGGCATCAGATATCCTTGCTTTCTCCCTGTTCAATGTTGATCAATTTGCTTGACATTCCATGATTTGTTTCTAATTTATACAGCTCTTAGTGTACTCAATAACCAAATGTTCTCCCTTTTGGCATTAAACATCCCATAATTCAATTCTATTCATTATATTATATACTTCTCTAACAAACATATAATATAATTTTCTTCTCGCTGCACACCCTCTGTTTGGCCACTGCACTTTCCAGATGTTATTATGTTTTCTCATATCCATTCAATCAGGATTCTGCCAGACACCTTCAAGGTATACTAAACAAACTAATTTCTCAATAGGTTTTGCTTTCACTCTTGATCTATTTCCCTTGGCATAAGAAAAAAATTGTAATGCCCTTTCAGTCAGAAGCACTAGTGCAGCCTCATAGCACTCAATTAGAAAAGGACATCTATATTTTAAGATTGAGTAGCATTTAGTATGATGTTTTTATCTGGTACGCTGTTCTAGCAACAGCCCTGTGAGTAAATTGGGATGAAAAAGAATGGCCCAAGGTGAGCCAGCAAGTTTCTGTGGATAAGAGTCAATCAAAAACCTGTATCTTTGGATTTCTAGATACTTTTAGATTGATGCTAATTCCTTTTACATGCTCATATGAATAGACTGGAATTTCAGTTATATTACTGGTACTTGAAAGAAATAGATCTGTTTCTAAGTAAATGCTCATTAACAGTTACCATTCTAATTCAGTTTTGGGCCTCCAAATGTCTAATAACATTTTCCATACTCATCTTGCTTTCACCGATATATTCATATCACCTGACTTTTTTTTCCTTGGCTTGAATTAATTCACAATGCTTACATATTCTTTCCCAGATTCTATCTTTGTTCTTCCATTTCCACCATTAATAAGAACATAACAGAGTTGTCATAACATAGAGTAATTGGATTAATACCCTCTCTCCCTCCACAAATGCACACACTCTAAATGGTACCAATTTACTTCTAAAAAAAAAAGTTTTTTTGCCATTTTATTCATAATTAAGGCAACACTTTTCCTTCCTGAATCTGTTCATCAACTCAGTTCCTTAAGAATCTATTCCTTAAGAATTGATTCAGAATTACAAATAGTCCTTGACTTATGACTGGTCAATTGTTTGAGGTTATGACCAGCTCTAAAAAAGGTACTTACATCCTGGTTTTGAAATTCTGACGAGCTGGCCCCTCTGCACTATATGATTATATTTTGGGTGCTCAGCAGCTGGCTCACATTTACAGCATTTCATAGTCACATGATTGCAATTTGCAATGTTTATTGCCAGAAACTGGTGTTTATTTCTGGTTTCTGGCAAAAAATGCGTATTGTGGGTTTGCTCACCACCACAGTATTTGCTTTAATAAATATGGCCTTCACTTGCAATAATTGTGTTCACTTAACAACTACCAGAAAAAAATGTAAAATTGTGTTGGTCAGGTGATGGTCCTCTAAAAAACACTGAGATACAACCATAATTCTGTGCTCAATTTCAGTCATAAGTTGAGAATTACCTATATTACCTTTCTCTTAATTCGACATCCTTCCCTTCCACCTTCCAACCCCTTGCATCTTCCCCTCTCCTCTCTACCCTCTCCTCCCTTCCTCTCCCCTCCCCTCCCCTCCCCATTCTTTATCACCTTTCTTCTTCCATCTCATCTGAAGACATTCCATTTGCCATGATCTGCTAAAAGAAAAGAAAAAAAAACTTCACAGGAAAAACTAGTGACCCACCCTTTTGTAAACACTATAATAAAGCACAATATTAAAATATTGATTGTATCTCTCTTTCCATCACTTTAATGCACAGAAAATCCTTTTTCAAATCCTTGGTCTCTGTATTGTATAGAATAGAAATAAAAAGAGCAAACTCACTTTAAAAAACGTTGCTGATTTTAATCTGATTTCTTGCTACACCTTTGTAGTATTTGAATTTTACATCTCAATAGTCTGCTATACACTGTAGATTTTAGTGTTTAGATTTTAGGCGTGTTCTAGAAGAAGCCTTTTCTGTTTTATTTTTAATGCAGCTAGTTAAAGGGAAATGAAAGAAATTGAATGCAGCCTCCCCCCCCATTATAGTCTTCCTTTATTTGATAATTATAGTGTTTATGTCTCTGCCAAACTAATAATCTGGCTGAATCCAGTTAATACAGGAGCACTGATGTAGGCCTTCCTTCAATCAAGGATGAATGGGCTAATATTCAAGAAAGGGGATGAAGGGTCTGGGCCTAGAGGAGCGTTGAGGAACAGTATATGGGAAGAAGGATTAGAAGATCTTTTACTTGTTTTGGTCCTGGGTTCAATTCATGTGTAGTGGTTAAGTCACAGGTTTCATGGTCTGTTTAAGCATGGAAGAAGGCTGTATAACTTGAGCCCTTCACTCATTCTCTATTCAAACCAAGTTACAGAGTTGCTATTATGGGAAAAATATGAAGGAACAGCATTATTTACACTGCCTTGAGTATAAAGCAAAGGTGTAATATAAATTTAGTAAGTAAATAGGAAATTGTAGTCATGCATAATTTTTGAGACATGGTAGTATAACAAACTCACCATGTTTAATCAAATTGTGGTTTATCCAAATTGTGGTTTGCTGTGGTTCACATTGTATTCTGAACTATAAATTAATCCGGGGACTGAGTTTGTCCATAGTTTGCAAAAAAAGTGACGGACTAATTTGTAATTCATATAAATATAATCTGTTGTGCCTGTAGCTTCAGAGAAAGGAAATTTCCTGGGCGTTATTATCACATGTAGGGGATTGAAGGGACAGTGTTAGCATTTGAGACAAAGAAAAAGGCATTGGGGTGGGGTGGGGGCGGAAATTAATGCATTGCCAGAGTTTTCTCAAGGAAATTTTGGGTAATAGTAGATATCGTGAAGCTTTGCTGTCCAATACAACCCCTCAGATCCTTTCTCTTATTGATAGTTCTTGGACATCATAGTGAGGAACACAAAAACTGTACTGTAAGCTCTAAACAATGATTAATGTACAATAAGAAATGCCTCCTCAAATCAAAATCCAAATAATAATTTCATGTTCAGATCTCTTATTTTGAAAGAGGGGGAAGATTTTTGAGAGGAAAATGTATTGCTTGCTATCTGCAATTAGCAGCTTTTCAGCCAAATTACAGCAGCACCAATCTGTGGGTTCTTTGGGAGCAGAGTTGTACTGAGTGATGACATCTGATCCATGGACTGCTCATGTTCAATGTGGCATCCAGTTTCCTGGGCTCCTTTATGGAATGGAAAAAGATATTGGGGAGAAATGTGAGAGAGATGTTGGTCACTACCAGGTAAATTAGATTTACTTAGAAGAGAAGAGAATGAATGGGAGACAGGGCTCATGGTTCTTAAAGTAACAAACAGCATGATGTCTGGGAATTTATCTCCTAGTTTCCTAGCTAGGGCAAGCAGAAAGATTCCTCTCTTTTTGCTTCTGTAATCACTGGCTGTTTTCCCTGGCTCTTCTGTTAACTTCCTCCTCCTTTTTGTATGCTTGATGCTTACAGTACTCCTGAACAGTCCTTTGATGCCAACTTGAGGTCATGGTGTAGAGCATGAGCTGATTAAAAGCACATGGCCCTTTCTTGATGCCTTCTCTCTCACCTCGCAAACATTCTCAGAGTAACTTTCTCTTCCTTCTCCATAGCAATCCTGCGTCTGCAAAAACATTTCTTTTTCCCCTCCTTTCTCCTATAAGTGACTTGTATGACCCAGGTTGTTTTTTTGGTTCTCTTGTTTTTTACCACAGGGGCTAGAGGCATGTCTCCAAGTAGCATAAAGACAATAATTAAATCCTGGCAAAAAAAGTTTTGAAGGGCCCACAGACGCTTTATAGGATACATATGGAGATTGACTATCTTGTGTACAAAAGAAGCACCTTGTACATTCTTTATAATATTCTATATTTCAAATATTGTGACGTTGCATTCTGATTCATTTGAAGCAATATAAATTGGTCTGGAAATGGGACCCATAATTTTGTTATTCATGAATTAAAATGTGATCATGGATCAGAAAAAATGATGAAGTTTGAACACAAGCACAAAATAACTGCCAATGAAAATCACAGCCTAAGTGGAGAAAGACTTTGAAAAACAAAATTAGCAATTCATCATTCTTTGACTTGGAAGTCTTTGAAAAGTAGAATAGTACAAATCAGAAAATGTAAGCTGCAAATGGCATAGCCATCTCAAGAGGACCACTTCAGACTGCCAATGGAAATTTGATATCAAAATTCCTCCACACCTAGGATATTGAACTAATTTTTTTCTTTGTGGCACTTAGTTTTTAGATCAGAGTTCAAAATTTTTCAGGCAACAAAACCTGTTGGTAAAATGAAATGTTTTTTGGGAGACCTATTGCCTAGAGGCAGAGTACTAGTGCTAGAAAACTGGCAATAAAATGAAAAGAAAACTACAAAATTAACATTTCTAATATTCAAAAACAATAAAAGTAGAATTTCTCAATATAATATATTATCCAGATTAATTATATTAAGATTAATATGTTAACCAGTCAAGTTAACCGATGGTTGGGGAGTTCTTTCTTGTTACATAAAAATGTGCAAAATACTCTTCTTCTTATGAAATTTTGCCCATTTATTTTGGAAATTCTCGGGACGTTTGTCTTTTAGGTGGAGATGTTTGGTTTCCAGATATCTTTGTAATTTTGTACAATTCAAGCTACTGTGGCTCAATTTTTGCTCATGTTTAGCACACCATCCATTTGTTTTGTTTTTCTTTTCAGTCTATGTGAAACTAAAGTTCATAAAGCTCTGATTGTATTTGCATTTCTTGTGCTTAATTTCTCAAACTTTTTTTCTTAAGAAGCAAGACAGAGGAATTTGTTTAGTTTACTGTGTTTTCATCTTTTTTTGTGCTGTCTGCAATTGTACCGGTTTGTAGCCATTATTCCCTATCTGTAGTAATACTTACGAGGCTTCACAAAAAACATAATGAAAATAATATGCATATATTGAGGGATATCTAGGATGTTGAAATGGATTTTTTCCCCCCATTGTGAATACTTGGTTGATGCCATTTAACACCTTCCTGACTGCAAACCCATTTGATATACAGTACAAAAGGGATTTAAGGCACAGGTGCACTGCAGGCTAGCAGTACAATCCTAAGTTTATTAATTCCCACAAAGCTCAGTGGGACTTATTCCTAAGTAGGTGAGTGCATAATACTATCTTGATGATTAAGTTGGTCACTTGGGGACACATGCATGCATGCACACAAGTATTTAACTGTCTGCAGACAGTTAAAAATTGTCTCAATACTTAACTAATGCAAATAATATTCATGTATGTGTGTGTGTGTGTGTGTGTGTGTCTGCCTGTGAATGTAAGGCCAACAGCGAAGGAGGGAGATATGCTCCACGCCCACTGCGCTTGGCCAAAAGGCGCAGGTGGGTGGGGAGAGACAATTGGCAAATGTAAGGCCGATGGCAAGGGAGACCCGCTGCATTCAGCTGAAGGTCTGCGTCACTTTGGGGATGGACAGTGGGGCTTAGCCACTTTCAGGCCTGTCTCTCAGCTTCCACGAAGCCTCTGGGCACCTGTTGCCTGATTGCCTTCCCCTCTGCCTCAGGCCCCTTATCCATCCTAAGACCGTGAGATGAGCCATTTCTGGGCCAGTCTGGCTGGTGGGTAGGCAAGTGGGCAGCCCTCAAGAGAGAAGCCACCTCTTTCCCTTGGGCCTCCCACCTGTCTCTGCTTCTTTAAGGCCTCCGGTGAGCGCACCCAGGAGCGAGAGCTGCTCCGGGACGACCAACAGGCCTCTGAACTCTGCTTTCATCATGGTACATTTACGCCAGCTGGAAAGCATTGCAGTGGAGGGAAGCAGCTAGGGTGAACCCTAACTTTGCAGGTTGGAGAGGACAGCAGCAGCGTGGGGGGCTAGCAAGGCTTCCCGTAATGCCACTAGACATCGGTGGCTAGGGTGACAGTGGAAGTGGCAGGTGGACTGACACATGTCGGGAGGGAGGGGAGTGCACAGGAGACAGCAGTGTCAGAGTAATCCCTGGCTATTCCGCGAAGAAGAGGAGAAGGGGCAGGGCTAGCCTAAATCAGAACCCTGTTTCTTGCAAGGAAAAGCTTGCAAATTTACACTCGAGAGTGCGTACACACATGCAGACTGGCCCTCAACAGTGCTTCCTGGGAATTAAGAGAGACCAGATTTTGGGGGGAGGGGAGAAGGGATGTGTGTGCATGTTGTCCAGCTCACCATGCTTCCTGGCTCTTTCCTTTTTGCTATCCGCCAACCAGACCCAGCGCTCCCTTCACCCTCCAGAACAACAGCTGCCATTCACAGGGATGTTGCCCGCTCCTTTGCACCAGTCCTTCTTTGCACCAGCCCTCCCTCCTCACCAATAGTTTTGATTGCTTAATGGCCTCTTTTCCAAAGCAAAATCTCATCTGGCTGGGACCCAATTTCCCCCAAAAGACGAACAAAATTCATCCTAACAAGGGGCTGACCATTGCTAGAAGATGGTGGCTGGGGAATTATTTAGTTTGAGTGATTCTTGCTCTAGGTCAGTATTTATCAACTTTGGCAGGTTAAAGATGTTTTGGATCTCAACTCCCAAAAATCCCCAGGGGATTTGTGAGATATTGAGATGGTACCATTGTTATTGATACCTACTGGATACCTACTGCTCTCTCTTAGCCTTGTGCTTTGTAAAGCTTATCATAGTATTTATATTTATATATTGTTTTTAATCTTGTTGTATGTTGCTTAGAGGCTCTTGTTTGTGACAGGAGCAGTCATAAAAATTTGACAAATAAATAATGAATCCTATTTTTCCATTTACTCCATTTCTATTTCTCTCCTGGTCCTCCATTGTCTTTCTCCTAAACTGGAGACAGCAATCTGGCATTTTCTGCAAAATCTACAGGTAGTCCTTGACTTAGGACCATTAGGTTAGCAAGCGAACAGTCCCAAGTATGTGGGAGGTTGCTGCTGAGAGGTGCCTCTTTCCAGGTTCTGGGGTAGACATAAACCTGCTCCTTAGCCTCTCTAAGGATTCTTGAGCTGAATCCCTATTTGTTGTATTCTTTTTTAGTGGCCTATTTTAAGGAACCTGAAGCTGCTGTTGTAATGAAGTTAGGCAAGTGGCAATAAAATTTGTGCTCGTTTTCCCTTTGGGGAGAGGGGTCTTATTAAATAAATAGATGCTTTGGTTGAGCAAGTACAGCTTAGGAAGGACAAAGGCAAAATGGACTGCTAAATTGGCCACACCTACCTAGTCACATGACACCTAGCCATGCTCACCCAGTCACATGACCACCTAGTCACACCCACCAAGCCAACCTGGGCCCCCAACAGTCTGAGGGACTGTGAATTGGCCCCCTGTTTAAAAAGTTTGAGGATGCCTGCTCTAGAGAATCCATTCATAGGTGGCAAGTATAATCAGGTCTTCAGTCCACTGAATGAAAAGGACCATACAATTTTGTTTCCAATCCTGCAATATCAATCTTGCAGCCATACTAAGGGCATGGAGAATTCTTTTACATCAGCCAGTTGTCAAATTCCATATAATAGGTATGTAATTCAAGAGAATATTATCCTCTGAAAATGTTAGTTTTTGTTTATATAATCCACTATTTTTTTCCAAGAATAGCACAAGCCAAGGATTCCATGCAGATATTTAAAAGGAAGGGTGAAAGTGGCCATTTATTTATTTAAAACATTAAATAAATTTATATAGTTACACCATTTATATAGTTACACCAAACTCTGGGTAGCTTGTATCCTTGTAAAGTTCCTCTAACCAGTGGGAAAATAGCATAAAATATGCCACTCTTTAAATATGGGAGACTCATAGAATATCTTTATCTATTTAATGAATTCCAAAGGAAATCTGAAATTGTTTATTATGGCAAATATATATTATTTATATAATTTGTTAAAGGCTTTTTTAGCATTCTAATGATAAAATTATAGATTGATCTTTGTTTTTATTCTATCCTTATTAAACCTACAACTAAGTTAATGATGTTTGCTGCTGCCTAGTTTTTATAAACCCTGATGATCATTCTTGATAACAAATTATATCACTTGCTATAATTTATATGCTATTTAACATTGCTGTTAAGATCGTTGTATCAACATTAATCAATGACATTGGAGAATAATTAGCATATGTGATGTGATCTTTATCTGATTTTGGTATAACTGTAATATAAGCCTGATTAAAAGCCTCTGATAATATTCCCTTATAAAATATCTCATCATATAATTGACAAAATGTTGGTACCAAAAGATCTATTAAAGTTTTATGCCATTCTATAAGAAATTCATGCAATCCTCTTGTTTTACCACTTGTCATTTCTATAATTATTCATTTAATCTCTACCTCAGATATTAGGTTAATTTTATTTAGAAAGATACTGTATCTACATTTTATGCATTCTCTGCTTTATTATTTAATTCTGATTAGGATTTTAAAAAAGGTCCATGGTTATCCATTGAAGTTTTATATATTTCAGATATTCTATATATATATATATTATACTGTCTGTAGCCTGGAGGATGAATTGAAGTGAAGAGGGAGGAAGGGATGGAAGATTTACCTTGACTGTTCTTATGCTGCTAAGTAATTAGAAAGGTAGTTTGAGGGGCAGGCAGTGAGATGGGTTTTGTGCATGTGGGGGTTCACATGGGGTGAGGAAAGACAAACAGTTGTTTCCTATGCAGACTATGGGTGATAACAAATGCTGAGGACGTATAGCCAGTGAGAGGGGAGCATGCATCTGAAGACTTGTTTTGTTGTTTTCCTTCAGCCCTTTGCTAAACCCATTCTTCCTAAAACCCATGGTTTCTGCAGAACCAGTTTAAAAAACTGTCTTCTAGATATTTAATCCCTTCCTTCTTTTTGTACATGGATGCAAGCAACAGAGTTTAATTTAAAGCTGATGAATTGAAGTCTAAAGTGGAACAGTCCCAGCAATGCATTATTCTTCTTTTTCAGGAAAAAAGGCAGGCATGAGATTAGAAGTTCACTGTCCATGTTCTGATTTTTTTATGATTCGTGGTCATTCATATAACACAATAGATTATAAACATTGTTTTTATCATGAAGATATTTTCCATAAAATTTAGCTATAATCTGTTGTCTTCTAATTTAACTCTGTATTAGATTTTGTCCTGGGTAACTGAGAGCAATGTAGTCTTAGTATCTGGTGCTAAAAGTAGGTGTTCCATATCTCTGTATCTTATCTCTTTATTCTTTCTCTCTGTGTATGAAATACATGCCAGTGCATTCTTCAGGTGTCGTCATCATCATCATCATCATCAATCATCTTAGCCATTGTCTGTCTACTGCAGGATGAAGGTCTGAGCTTTCTTTGGCCAATTGGACCTGCAATACTTGCTGATGTCATCAATCCATCTTGTTGTAGGATTGATGACATC
The DNA here is from genome assembly GCF_049901715.1 of Pseudonaja textilis. Classification (NCBI taxonomy): domain Eukaryota; kingdom Metazoa; phylum Chordata; class Lepidosauria; order Squamata; family Elapidae; genus Pseudonaja; species Pseudonaja textilis. Next base: position 92,527,458 of record NC_142008.1, read on the forward strand.
ATGGATGCTATTTATCAAATGGAATTCATTCTACAAGTACCTTGGTTGACCTGCCATCAGTTCTTCTTGCTATGTGATCAGCCTATTTCCATTTCAATTATTGTACTCTCTTGATGATATCATATTCTTTTGTTTGTTCACTAATCCATGTGCAGGTCTTTCTCTCTTGTCTTGTAATACCAAGCATGTATTTTTCCATAGCTCTTTGTGCCACTCGTAGCTTTTATACTTCAGGTGTATAAGATATATTTTTGATATTTGAAGTACCTTTGATCTTGTTTTATTGTTTTTCCTATGACAACTATTTAAGAACCATTTTGGGGAAAAACTGTAATTTTATCTCATCTTTCAAGAAACTCGGGAGGGAGGAACATCAACAAATTTCCCCACTGTCCACAGTTGTTTCCTCACTTCTTTGTAAAATTAGTATTATCCCCAAATTCGGTGCAGCAGTGGCTGATGTTCTCTAAAAGATGGCTTTTCTGTTGTAGCATCAACTGCTGTAAGATACAGCTTGCTTCGTAAAAAATTATATTATGATTATAAAAGCAAATAAATATTGAACGATTATTAAAGCATTATGCAAACCTCATTTTATAAGTAAGAACTTTTTGCAAAATGCATGTTTACAATTACAATAAATTGGAAAATAATTCCAAATCATGGTTACCCTTCTTCCACCTGATCTCGAATTTATTCGTCTTGTTTGTACCTACTAGAGTGAAGTTTCATTCCTCCCTTTTAAAAATAAATTGATATAGCCCCTCCCCCCATGTTATTTTCTCTCATTAAATTGAAGTTTTGCCTGAAAACAGCACTTAAAATTTGCACATTTTTGTCTGTTCCGATTGATAGCAGAGTAAGGGTAGAAAGATGGAATCTATGTGGGATATTTTCTCTCTTATTGCTGTTGTTTTCCTTAATTAAATTGAAAAATTAAACCAGGGAGATGAAACAAAGAATTAATGCCATTGGGCCTTAGGAATTAAGGAGATAGGGAGGGACACCAAGACTTTAATTAGGCCGTTAAATCCATGTGTAAAATAAATTTAGCCGGGGGACAGTAATGTTGGAATGATAAAACTCTTTGATAAAAATGCCATATTCTTGGCAAATGGCTGAGGTGGACAAAACAGCTCCCCATTCGCAAAATTTTAAAAAAAATGTTCTCTTTTGTCTTTCCCACTCCCGCCTAAATGATGCCCCAGGACTTTGGAGATTATTAATGGTGTCTTTTGTTCAACCTATAGTGCTCCCCCCACTGAAATGTCTGCTTGCCTCAGGGCCCCTGGAAGCTGGCGATCGGTAAAAAGTGATAAATACAATAATCTTGTCTGCTTCTGATTAAATTTATTCCTGACAGCATCGTTTATCACACAGAGGCCGGGATAATCACAAACACTCTAGGAAGGTTCTGCAGTATGTGTGTTGGTGAAGTGGTGAGTGGGTGTGGGGGGAGAATTGGAGGATATTGGGCATTGTTGGCTGCACATTTTTGCTTTTTGACCACAGACAAAAGTTAGTAATCTGCAGAGAAGTGTTTGTTCCTTTCCAGAGACCAGAAATTAGGGAGACTTGAAGTACTGGAGCGAGAGGCAGAAATGAGGTAATAAGGCACTTGTAGCAAAGGTCTCCTATTCAACCATACGATTTAAGTCAGGAGAGAACTTGAGCATGGTTTACTTCTTTAGACAAGTTCTGCTTTGGGATGACAGCTGGCTTGTATTTCATGTGGATTTGTCACATCTACACCTACGCTTGCGATAGAAATGAAAACTCATCTTTTAATTATTCTGCAATTTCAGGAAATGAATTCTTGGGAATTTAGATATTTTTTCCCTTGAGGCCTTCAGGGAACTAATGCTGACGGGAGTATGAATTAGTGTTTGGATGGGAATGACTACTTTACAGCATAAATCTCTATGCCTGTACTTGGCTTCTAAAATTCAATGGATGAATTAGTTGGAAATTAGTTGGAAATTAGTTGACTATCCTCTCTTTACTGCATCTGATGAACTGAGCTGCAGCTCACAAAAACTTATGATTTTAATAAAATATGTTTGAACGTGCTACTAGATCCTTTGGCTTGCAGACTGAAAAGCCAGCAGCCCAGGTTTGAAACCCAAGTGCCACGTGATAGGTGAGCTCCTATCCTCATCCCAGCTCCATCTACCTAACAGATTTTAAAAAATGCAAATGTAAGTAGGTAAATAGGTACCACTTTGGTGGAAAGGTACAGTGCTCCATGATGTCATGCCAGCCATATGACCACAGAAATGCCTTCGGACAATGCTGGCTCAATGTTCTTGAAACGGAGATGAGTGCCCCTTATCATTGGCAATGACTAGCAGAGTAAAATCTGCAAGAAGTCATTTACCTTCTACTTTTCTCTTACATACGCTCCTGTGGGTAAAATATGTCAGTGGAACAAATAAGACTAGACTAATGATGAGGCTAATTGTGGCAGGACCTAATCCTGAAACTGTGCGTTTTATTGTTTACAAATGTGTACATGTATACAAATGTGTACACATAGGAAGGAAAGAAACCCAGTTTTGAAACTCTGGGATGTGTATGCATATCTTTAACTGTCTCCAGTCTGATACTACTTAACCTATTTTTGCATCCCCATATCAGCCTGGCTGTTTTCTAATCTTTTCCGATGATACCATCCAAATAATTTGAAAGTGGAATTTTAACTTTTATCATTTTGGTAGCAACAGAGTGGAAAATTATGGAGTTAAAATTCAACACATCTGGAACTTTCCAGGGTAGAAAAAAGTAGTCCAAGCAGTGCTTCCCAAACTTACTGAAAACTGTGTATCAGCATGTTTTATTGAACTGGTTATAAGCCTTCCTTCAGTACTGTTATAACTTTGAACAGTTGCTGAACAAAATGAGCATAACACAAGGACTACCTATATTGTAAAATAATATCATTTAATATCTTTATATCATTTCAACAAACAACTACTGGTAATCTAATCTAATTTTCATTTTAATAGAAATACTTAGGGAAATACTTGCATATATATTTAATACATATGGCATTCTTTAAGTCAACATTGTCCATGGGGTCGCGATGGGTTGGGCAAGACTTCACTACTAACAACAACAATGAAGTATCTCTTGTATGATAGGTAATGTTTGTGTGTTGTTAGCCAAAGAAAATCACTGGACTAAGAAAACTTAAATATCTATGAATGGTTTACTATGCTTAAGTGCCTTCATAATGTCTTTTCATCAAGTTTAAATCTTCTATTACACACTGCTCAAAAAAATAAAGGGAACACAAAAATAAGACACCCTAGATCTGAATAAATGAAATATTCTTATTAAATAATTTGTTCATTACATAGTTGAATGTGCTGACAACAAAATCACACAAAAATTATCAATGGAAATCAAATTTAGCAACCCATGGAGGTCTGGATTTGGAATTACACTCAAAATTAAAGTGGAAAAAAACACTACAGGCTGATCCAACTTTGATGTAATGTCCTTAAAACAAGTCAAAATGAAGCTCAGTAGTGTGTGTGGCCTCCATGTGCCTGTATGACCTCCCTACAATGCCTGGGCATGCTCCTGATGAAGTGGCGGATGGTCTCCTGAGGGATCTCCTCCCACACCTGGACTAAAGCATCCCGCAACTTCTGGACAGTCTGTGGTGCAACGTGGCGTTGGTGGATGGAGCGAGACATGATGTCCCAGATGTGCTCAATTGGATTCAGGTCTGGGGAATGGGCGGGCCAGTCCATAGCATTGCAGGAACTGCTGACACACTCCAGCCACATGTGGTCTAGCATTGTCGTGCATTAGAAGGAACCCAGGGCCAACCGCACCAGCATATGGTCTCACAAGGGGTCTGAGGCTCTCATCTTGGTACCTAATGGCAGTCAGGCTACCTCTGGCGAGCACATGGAGGGCTGTACGGCCCCCTAAAGAAATGCCACCCCACACCATTACTGACCCACTGCCAAACCGGTCATGCTGGGGGATGTTGCAGGCAGCAGAACATTCTCCATGGCGTCTCCTGACCCTGTCACGTCTGTCACATGTGCTCAGTGTAAACCTGCTTTCATCTGTGAAGATCACAGGGCACCAGTGGCGAATTTGCCAATCTTGGTGTTCTCTGGCAAATGCCAAACTTCCTGCACGGTGTTGGGCTGTAAGCACAACCCCCTCCTGTGGACGTCAGGCCCTCATACCACCCTCGGGGAGTCTGTTTCTGACCATTTGAGCAGCCACATGCACATTTGTGGCCCGCTGGAGGTCATTTTGCAGGGTTCTGGCAGTGCTCCTCCTGTCCCTCCTTGCACAAAGGCGGAGATAGTGATCCTGATGTTGGGTTGTTGCCCTGCTATGGCCTCCTCCACGTCTCCTGATGTACTGGCCTGTCTCCTGGTAGTGCCTCCATGCTCTGGACACTACGCTGACAGACACAGCAAATCTTCTTGCCACAGCTCACATTGATGTGGCATCCTGGATGAGCTGCACTACCTGAGCCGCTTGTGTGAGTTGTAGACTCTCTCTCACGCTACCACTAGAGTGAAAGCACCGCCAGCATTCAAAAGTGACCAAACCCTCAGCCAGAAAGCATAGGAACTGAGAAGTGGTCTGTGGTCACCACCTGCAGAACCACTCCTTTATTGGGGATGTCTTGCTAATTGCCTCTGCTTTCTACCTGTTGTCTATTCCATTTGCACAACAGCATGTGAAATTGATTGTCAATCAGTGTTGCCACCTAAGCAGTTTGATTTTACAGAAGTGTGATTGACTTGGAGTTACATTGTGTTGTTTAAGTGTTCCCTTTATTTTTTTAAGCAGTGTAAAATAGCACTTAAACTTATATTCTGCTTTATAGTGCTTTTACAGCCCTCTCTAGGCAGTATACAGAGTCAACATATTGTCCCCAACAATCTGGGTCCTCATTTTACCCACCTTGGAAGGATGGAAGGCTGAGTCAACCTCACAAATAATATTTGTGTTTTGCATAAGGGTAGATTGATTGGGGGATGAGTCTGCCACTTGTATCTCATTTGGCTCCAATTAACAACGAGCTGTTTCCATTCAGAACAGCATTGTGTAATTCACTTTTAACTCTCATACAATTCATGAAAGAAACTTCTCTAATTAGCAGGAGTGTCAAACTGGTGGTCTGCAAGCCAGATGTGTCATGTGCTGGCCATGCTCACCCCCATGCCCATGTGCTGGCCATGCCCACATGATGGCAATGTGATGTGGTGAATTTGCCACCCATGTCATAAAGGTAGTATATTTTTATGTGCCAGACAAACAGTATAGGAAAATTGCTATCCTTATTTTTTTTCTGAAAGCAGCTAGCTGGCAATAAATTTATAGTTTAGATAGATCCTTGGTCAGATATATTAACAAGAGATCATGTTAGATTTGAAAACACCCTCCTCCATTATAAATATATCTTCCCTAAAGGTATTGATATCCCTGTAAGTGTCAGAGATTGGTTCAGATAGAAATCATTTACTTTTTTAGCAATAATTTAATATTTGAAGATATAGTTACCATTGATATAAACCTTTCTTTTCATTTTAAAGGTTTAATCTGTCTAAATCATTTCAATTACTTGATCATGTTACAATATTTTATGTTACACAAGGCAATTAAAACAAATAAATTGTTTGCTTTTGATAATGTTTTAAACCCAAATCCTAAAATTAATTTGTTTTAGAAAACAAAGGGTGCTTTAAAGAGTGCTATGGGCTAGTCCAGTTTTTATTTCTTCTCCACTTGGTGTTTTCTGCTTTTTTCCTTTTATTTACATCTCTATCTTTGTAGAAAGGAATTCTAAATTATCTAAAACCTGAACTTTAAACAATGCAAAGCTAATCTGTGAAATGGCTGTCATTTAGTTACCACCACAGATTGATTGGGTGTGTGTGTCTGGGTTAAGGATCATCACTGTATGCTATTGAGGCTGTGGGGAAAACATAACACTTCTCATTCCTAAATTCCACATCAATTTTCTAGGCTCCCTTAAAAGATTGAAGAAGAGAGACAGGCTGGGTTGAGATTTGTAAAACTTGGAAAATTATATATTCCTAATCATATATTGGATCAGAGCTTGAAAAACAAGCTAGGATATCTTACTGTTCTGCATGAGTGTGAAAGGTTAAAAACCCAAGGGGACACTGGGAAAGAACAGAAAATGGGGCACCGGGATGGAATTGAAGATTAATATGCAGTGAACATTGTGTAGTTTGGATTTCTCCTTTCTCTGTATCATCAGGTTTGTTTTGTTTTGTGACTGTGTTTTTCTAACAAAATTTTAAGTTATGGCAAATTTGGAACATTTCCATTGATTTTAAATTAGGAAAAATAGAACTGATTTTATTTTTATTTTTTTAATCAACATTGATTTTCTGTATTTGTGTTGCGGGTAACAGTGGAATGTGTATGTATGTGTGTGTCTATATCTACATGAATATGATTACAGATAGACCTTAATTTGAAACTTTGAAATTTCAGCCATGCTTAAAAAAGTGGTGTGCCCAAAGTTGTAGCTCCCCCCCCCTCCCCGGGTTATGTGATCAAAATTTGGGTGCTTGACAGCCCACCTGCATTTGTGACTGCAAGGGTTCCTTAAGTTCCCCCCATCTCTCTTTCTCTCTTATACTCTATTGGCCGCCCTACACTTTCCCTTGTGGGGTGACAAGCAGCTCCAGATTTATGGGGCTCTGGGGTTGTTTGCCACACCCCAGAAAACCTCAGCTACCTTAGCAAGTACCAGCAAACATTTATTTGCCCGGCTGCCTTCTTCCCAGGCCTTTTGCCTTTGGTACACAGCTGCCATAGCTGAAGCACAAGCACCTTGTTGTCTTTGTGGTCATGCAACCTTGGTCTCTCCAGCTTCTCCTACATATGGTTCCCCAGCTCACTCTAGCAGTGTGGCACAATACTGCAGTGCCCGTGAAGCACCAGCAAGCATTCACTCATTCAGCTGTGTTATCTTCCAGTTCCCCCACACTGGCCTTTTGCCTTTTGCATCCAGTTGCTATGAGCGAAGCCAAAGCATCTTGCTGCATTTACTGTCTTCTTTTTAAGCTTAGACTCTGTGCAAATATTTCCTACATGTAGCTCCCCAAGACTTTGGAACTGAGTTGTCTTTGGATAGACTGTGGAAGACAGTACAGCTTTCTGAAGGCTTAGGAGGCCATATGTAGGAAATGTCGGAGAAATCGGGTCTGAAAAAGGAGACAGCAAAGGCAACAAGACACTTTTGCTTTACCCACAGCAGCTGGATGCGAAAGGGAAAAGGTCAGTGCAGGGAAGTGAGAGAGAAGGCAGTTAGGCAAACAAATGCTTGTTGGAGAAGCTGGGGTATCTGAGGCTTCCTGGGGTATGACAAGCAGCCCCAAAGCTGCACAGTACTGGGATCCCCATAAGGCAGGCTTCAGGTTGGCTAAAGGGCAGAGATGGGGGACGGGAGATAAATGGATGGGGGATGTCACATATCTTACTGAGGCTTGGAGCTGGGAGGGACTGAACCTCCAATGACTTGGATTGGAGTGGGTGCTCACTTAATGTCCACTGATTATCAGTTAACAACCCAGTGGGAATACCAAGAGTGCTGTTGTAAACCAGTGTGGTCATGTGACATCTCACTCTGCAACTGCACAGATGGCAATCTTGGTCCCAGTTGCAACTATAAGTTGAGGAAGTTTAAAGGAATATGCACCATCAAATTGGTGTCAACACTTAGCAACCAGATATTTTTTCTCCATGACAATCTGACCCTAATCTGATCTTTCAGGTGTTCCAACAGTGTGGACATCGCCACTGTAACTGAATCCACCTACTTTGCTTCTGGTCATCATATTTTTCTCTTTGCTTCCATCTTCCCATCCCAGCATTCTCCAGAGAGCAGGGTCTTCATATACTATATATGATGCAAGATAATTTGAATTTGGTCACTTACGCCTTTAACTGCAATTTCTTCAGTAATCCATTTTTTAAAATTGCTTGTTTGTCCAAAGTATTCTCAGAAGTCTTTTCCAGCTTCAAAGTTCAAAATTCTACTTCTTTAAGTCAACTTTCACTTCCATTGAGAGTCATAGAAAATGCTTGCTGTTCTCATAGTTCTAAATACGTCACAACATCTTGATATTTTTTTCCTAAGGCCTTTATGACTGTTCTACTGAGTGCTAGTCCATAATATATTTCTTGACAACTTGTTCTTTTATAGTTGATAGTTGATCCCAAAGGTCAGAATAAATCCACCACACCAATATCTTCATTATCAATTCTAATGTTTTAGCTGTTGGTATTAATTTGCTCTTTATATTTAATTTTAGTCCCATTTTTAATTGTAGTTCTTGACATTTGACATATGAAATTGTATATGGTTTCCTGATTGAACAGAGGGTTGGATTAGAAGATCTTTAAAGTCCTTTCCAACTCTGTTATTCTGTTATTTATTACTAGAGTTTTCAGATCCTTGGCATTTTTGGTTTGGTAGTATCATTATATACAGGGGTGGGATGCAACTATTCTTACTACCAGTTCTGTGGATGTGGCTAGGTAGAAGTAGGTAGTTGGGCATGGCCATGTGACTAGTTGGGTATGGCTTCTTCTTTGGCAGCACTACCCACACGCATTCCCTTTTTTTTTGCCTCCTGGGCCTCAGGAAAACCTTTTGGGAGACCATTTTTGCTCTCAGGAGGCTTCCCTAAGGCCCAGGAGGCAAAAAACGGAACATGGGGGTCTGTGCAGCACACACACACATGCCCTATGCCTCTTTTTGCCTCGAGGGCCTTGGAAACTTCCTGGGTGAAGCAGTAAGATAGCGAGGGGGATCATCGGGAGGAAAAAAAAGAAATACCGTAAGGAATGACTGGGCAGGGGGTGGGGGAGAATGCAGTCAGTAATGTGGGTGCTATCGCACATGAACGATCAGGACTGACTGGGCGGGGAGGGGAGGGGCCAGCCAGGGGCATGATTTGCCAGTTCTCCGAACTGCGCAGAATCGTAACAATTGGCTCGGCAGAATCCCACTCTGATTATATAGCATTATGAATATTTCTTTCTCCAATTTTAAAATGATGCTCCTCTTCTTCCAGTCTAGCTTCTATTAATATATATTTTGCACATAAGTTGAAAAAATATGGGAAGACTAAATAACATTGTCTTATTCCTTTGTCAACCTGTAACCAATCTGTTTTGCTATGTTCTGTCCATACTAGGGCTATATAAGGCGGCTTCTCATGAGGACCAGGAAGTGTTCTGAGATTCCTATTTTTCTAAGAACATTCTACAGTTTGACACAATTGTCACAATCAGAAACCCTTGTGTAGTCATTAAAGCATGTAGTGACTTCTTTTTGACATTTGTTGACTTCCTCAATTATCAGGTATACATCAGCAATAACGTTTCATGACTTTTCTAAAGCCAGTTTGAACATCTGGCTTGGTTTTTCCATGTAGAGCTTTAATCTTTGGTTGATTCTAAGCATTATTCTGCTAGCACGTTAAATTAAGGATGGTATATGATACTTTGCACACTCAATTAAGTCTCCTGTTTTGATAATGGAATGTAGATATATACAGAATTCAAAACACAGAAAGGTATTTCTGAAGTCACTTCTTGATTCGTTTGGTACAATAGAGAAATCTATAAAGCTTATTGTCCAATAGTTGGACCAACTTTCCTAAGATTGTGGGTCCCTGCATTCGAGATCTTCAGGCGGAGCAAGCAATAATCTGTTCCGGATTTTCCAGGTTTTTTTTCATTGTTGTTGTGTGTTTTCCTCAAAATCCTTCCAATATTATTATTCTGATTCCTATAGGCTTTTGCACATGGGGACCTCATATTTTCACACTTTCTTTTGAAACTAGGAGGTATAGAAAATTAGAATGTGTTTACTATATTTTCTCACTCAGTGGTTGTTTTGAACAATTGGCTTTTTTCTTTTTTCTATTTACCTGCATTTTTTGTAAAGGGAGAAATGACCTAAATACTCCCACCATCTTCTGCATCATAATGCTGATTTAGTTTTGGATTTTTCTGTACCACTCGTGCCTTCTGTAACTTTTAAACACCAAACTTAAAGACTCAAAAACCATCCCACCCCTAAAAGGTCCTAATGGGAAAGACTATAGTGATGAAGCCGTTAAGGCAAACCTCTTCAACACGTTCTTCAGTTCAGTCTTTGTAAACAGTAATGACTCATGCCCCACATTTCCTAATCGTACGACAACTAACTGCAATGATCTACAATTTGACTTTACTGAAGATAATGTAGAAAATGCACTACACCACCTAAAACCATCCTTATCTATTGGCCCTTATGGCTTATGTGCATTCTTCTTAAAAAAAGCTCTCCTCTACCATAGCAGAACCCCTGCACATAATATATGAGAAATCATTCAGAACCAACTCCTTACAAAACCTGTGGTCTTTAGCAACGGTCATCCCTATTTTCAAAAAAGGTGACCCCTGCCTGGTTGAAAACTACAGACCAATCTCATTGTGTTATGTCACGTGCAAAGTTATGGAATCAATTATTAATCAATGCATTACCTTCCACCTAGAATCAAACAACTTACCCTCCAATAAACGATTTGGTTTTAGAAAAAAATTGTCCTGCAATTTGCAACTTCTACACTGCAAAAACATATGGACTACACTACTTGACCAGGATAAAGCAATAGATATAATTTACATTGGCTTCTGCAAAGCCTTTGACTCAGTGGTACATGACAAACTACTATTAAAATTATTTTTTTACGGCATTTCTGGATCCCTTCGCAAGTGGATTCCTATCAAACAGGCAACAAATAGTAAAAATAGGAAACGCCCTATCAAACCCTGCACCAGTTATCAGCGGTGTCCCCCAAGGGAGCGTTCTAGGACCCACACTCTTTATTACTCTATATAAATGACCTTTGTAATCACCTTATTAGCAATTGCGTCCTGTAAAACTATTCAACACCACCATCAATGATACCGTCCTTCAAAAAGACCTTGATTATGTGTCTGAATGATCTAACAATTGGCAACTCCAAATATTGACCAACAAATGCTCTGTCCTACACATTGGTAAAAAAAAATCTATATACCAAATACAAGCTAGGTGGATATGACCTTGTTGATGACTCTCACTCTGTCAAGGGTCTTGGGGTTCTCCTATCGAATGACCTAAGTGCCAAAGCTCAGTGCAATAGTATTGCCAAAAAGGCTTTAAGAGTCGTAAATTTAATTTTACGTAGCTTCTCCTCTACTAATATTGATTTGCAAACTAAGGCATTAAAAAACCTTTGCTAGACCAATACTTGAATTCAGTTCTGCTGTCTGGAATCCGCACTGTATATCAGACATAAATACAATTGAGCGAGTCCAGAAATATTTTAGCAGAAGAGTACTACATTCCTCTATCCGCAACAGAATACCCTACACCACCAGACTTGAGATTCTAGGCTTAGACAACCTTGAACTATGCCGGCTAAATCATATGTTACAACGTCTTACCAGTTAATGAATATTTCAGCTTTAACCACAACAACACAAGAGCATACAACAGATATAAACTTAATGTAAACCACTCCATACTTGATTGCAGGAAGTACGATTTCAGCAACAGCGTGGTCAATGTCTGGAACTCACTACCTGATTCTGTTGTCACCTGCCCAAACCCCCACTCCTTTACCCTTAGACTAACCTCTATTGACCTTACCCCATTCCTAAGAGGTGTGTAAGAAACGTGCATAAGTACACAATCCTGCCTACCATCCCTGTCCCCAATTATTAGTTCCTATTTCTTATATTTAAATTTATGTTTATTCTTATTTCTATTGTACTGTAAACTTTTGACAAAATAAATAAATAAATAAATGATCCGCATAGAGACACACACCCTGACATAATGAAATGTTTAGAAAGTACTGTTTGTGATTTCAAAATGATTACTTAAGTGAACTCTGCATTCAGAAAAGTTTGCCTTGGGGGAACATAGCGTTCTACTAAACTGATGTTTTCTAATGGTTATCTGCTACCTCCTCTTGGCTTCTCATGGGGCACTCCCTATTGTCTCTGTTTACCTTTGCTCTTTTTCTGGAAAAAAATCGACATATTTCTAGAATAATGATAAAAGTTGTGGTGAAGCTGATGCTTTGCATTTCACCACACGAGTTTCCATTTTTGTGGTTTAATTAAACACTGTCAGTGTATACGTAGTCAACTAATATATGGACAAAAGGCAGTGTGTGTGATTGATTGAGTGTGTGTCTGTCTCTGTGTATGTTGGTGTTCCACAGTCACATGGGAACCATGATGCTGCAAGTACCATAGTCTTGTAGGAACATGATGAGGAAGCAAGGAGGACATCAACATCCAAGTGCCATCAAAGGTAAGGCTGGTCTGAAGAGCCACAGCTCATTGGAAGAAGAAGTTTCATTCCATCAACATGTATGCCTTGCCAGTCATCAGATATGTATTGAGCGGGGCATAGGAGAACATGAAGGCTGCTGGTGTGAAGGCCAGGAAATCTCTCATAATGTACCCCCCCAAGTCCAACACCTGTGATTGTACGTCATCTGGAAAGAGTGTGGGTGAACCTGGTAAGTGTCAGAACTACTGTCCTAGATGGAAATTATAGTATTAAGAGTACATCAGTAAGATGGCACCCAAAGATGAGTAGCTGAGAGAATGCCTGAGGCAGCAGCAGATGTGGGACAGAGAGCCATGATGAGACAGGCGACTGCATGGGATATCTGAGGTGGCTGACAATAGAAAAGCCTACCAGTGGCTGGAAAACATGGACTAAAAGACAATTCTGAGACAGCACAAGAACAGGTACTAAACACTGAATCTATAGAAGCAGAAGGACTCATTAGATAGGATATGAGGTGCAGACTTTGCAGAGATGCCTCAAAAATAACCCAACACATAGTGCAAGGGTGTAAGATACAAGCAGGAAGAGCATATACCATGCTAATAGCTGGTATTGTGTATAGAAACATCTGCTCAGTGTTAGGGCTAGTCCTACCCCAGGGCAGATGGAAGATTCCACAGAAAGTTCGGGTAAATAATAGGGCAAAGATCCTTAGGATTTCCAGAACTAGTTGGACTGGGAGTTAGTGGCCAATCAAACAGGCACTGTGGTAATGGGCAAGGTCCAGAATATAGTATTGGTGATAAATGTAGCAGTGTTAATTTACAGTAATGTCAGGAAAGAGTATGAGAAACTAGAAAAATACCTGGCCCTGAATGAAGAACTAGAGAAGATGTGGAAAGTAAAAGCCAAAGTGGTCCCAGGAGCAGTAGGAAAACTCAGGATTGTGACTCCTAAGCTGGGAGAGTGGCTCCTCTAGATCCCAGGAACAACATCAGAGCTCTCTGTCCAGAAGAAACCAGTGTTAGAAACAGCTAAGATATTGTGCTGCCCCTCAAATTCCTAGGTGGAGGACCTGAGATTGAGGAAGACCCATGCCATTGATAATGAGAAGTGTGTGTGTGTGTCAGAGAGAGGAGGGGGGGGAGAGGGAGGGAAGGAGAGCAAGGTAAGCACCATCAGTGTTCCTGAACATCAATAGAAGGCCTGAACACTAGGGAAAGATACAATATAAATCTGAAAAATAATAATAATCACCTTTTTTTTAACACCTTCTAGTATGGACTTGTCGTCATATACACTTCCAGGACCCACTTCCAGGAGTGAGGAGAGGATTGGGTTTTAGAAGCGGGGAAGGGGATGTATATTAGAGTGAGTTAATTTCTGTAAGCTCATTACTTTGAAAGTGGTTTCTACAACAATGCAGAGTGTCATCTGCCAATACAATATTCATGTGGCACTTAGGATATCATGGATATTCAATGCTAGGTTTGTGAACTGGATCTCTCAACCATGTTATAGTGGATGATATTGGTTGTAACCTATCTATATATTTTCTGAAGTCAGGGTGAGGGAAGCCTGCAATAGTCTTGGACTTGGAGAAACCTTTTAGAACATTATCACCAATAGTGACAGACAAGCAAATGATCCCAGCTGCCTTTATGCTGTCAACGACTCTCTTCTCTGCCAGATTCATTCATTAAGAATCTCAATTATTGATAGAGGCTGGGGATGAAATGCCTGCCTTACCATGCTGATATAACAGCCTTTAATAACCCTCATGGATGCTTGAATTTAGATTGTGAATAGTGAGTTGGAATATTTTAGACAGATTTTCCATTTGCTTAAAAAAATAAAAAAAGCAGGGGGCAAAAAATACCGAGCAAATCAAAGTTTTTCTATAGGGAAGAAATAATGTATATTTTCATTCAGTTTCTTTTAAAATAAGTTGGTAATTCAATTAAAAAACATAGATTGAATATTGGGAACAGTACTATTGTTTGTGGGAATAGGATTGGGGTTGCTAGTATTGACAGAATAAAACGAAATAAAAAAAAGTTTAAAATAATAAGGCAGCGCAAAAGAAAGCAAATTGGAAGCCTTAGGTGTTTTGAACTACAGTTCCCACAATCTCTTGGACCATGCTGGGTGGTATAATGAGATTTGACGTCCAAAATAACTGGAGGGCCCCAACTTACCTATCCCCAGAGCAGTATATATGATTAAGAGCACAATCTATGTCAACTTCCTCAAACCTGGTACCCTCCAGATGTGTTGGAACTATATGTCTCATCCAATGATGGATGGACGTTTTGGGAATTGCAGACCCTGTACAACATATCAGCTTGCCATTTTGAGACAAGCTGACATAATGTTATTCAGAAAGCCCATCAGCCAGAGAGTTTATATGATGATTTTTGATAAATAATGGGATTATAATGCTGGCTTACCTTAGAGAGTTCTCCTGGTGATTACTCATATATAAAATGTGGAGCATATTGAGTAGTTAAATATTTTTTCCATGGTTAAGTGAGAGATTTATTGGCAACACATCTTGAATTCAATGTAAGTAATGCCTTGGAGAAACTTGAAGTGTCTAGTTTATAGTATTGTTAAGTCGCTGCCTTCTCTCTCTCCTGCCCCAAGCACTCTAGCTGTGTCCAGATAAAACTACGACTGCTTTTTGGACTTTGCTCGCCTTAGCAAATAATGTGAAAGTCTCTTCTTTTTGACAGCAGTCTACTAGAAGCTATATTGGAGGATGTCTGGGATTGACTTTTATATATTTTTCAACATTTCCATTGTTTAAATGCTGACTGTGGATGTTTTAGTAGTTGTATATTTCTGTAAACCATTAAGAATCTGAATGGAGGGATGGATAGTCAGATATCCTTGACTTTATCGTTATTATCTTTTGGTCTAGAAAATGTGTTAATTGATTACACAGCTATGATAAGTTTCTCAACTTATTATTAATTTTATCTTGTATAATGTTTTTAATATATGTTTTGTAGCCATTGAATTTCCTTTTCTGTTCATTCATTTTGATTTCTTTGTAAATTTATCTGGAATGGTGTAGGGTTTCTTACTCAAACAGTTCTATGTTCTTTACTCCATCTAGCCCATACAAGGATGGGTAGCAACTTCTCACTGTAAACTCAAACATTAGGAGTAGGCGTTATGACTAATACTTAGAAAATAGAGAAAGGACATCTAAGCCATAACATTACTCATAAAGTATATTGAATAGAAATCAAACTCTGCAATAAGTGGTGACCTTGTCCTTGTAAATAAGGTTACATTAATTGGTGTAGGATGCTGCTAGTCATAAAAAGGAGTAAGCCGCATAGAATCACTTTATTGTGAGATGAGTGGTTATATAAATGTGATAAATAAGTAATAAATAGAAGCTAAAGCAGAAAAGCTGAAATAGTGCTCTCTGGAAATCGTACTTGCTTTTTCCTACTCTTCTCTTAGAGATTCTCTAGCAGCCTGTGCTTTGAGAACCTTTACTATTATAGCTTTACAGAAAACCTTTTTAGCTATTAAAAACTTATTTTGTATAGTAGGAAATTGACATTTTGATTATTTTGTATTTCTTTGAGCCTGTAGGTATAACAATACAATACAAGTAATTATGGGAGAGCAGCCATTTCCTTTGTATGTTAATATCTACTTTATATGGAGGATTCTAAAGTCTTCAAAGTGAAAGCTCTTGTTAATTTGTAGTTCTTATCATATTATCACTAAGTATATTTAGTAGGCATGATAAGCAGCACTTTTAATGTTCCCTGGCCTTCCTTGGTTGATGTGGAGCTAGGGACCTTTCTAACATCCCATATGTTGAGTGATAGTGTTAGTATAGGGCTTGTGATGTCTACCATCAAGTGAAGATCTTTGTTGTGAACAAACCCTTGGAGATCAAATAATTGTGTGTCACCTATTACTGTTTCAAAAATGAAAGACTTTTTGGGGACCAAGATACCAAAGAGAGGGGACCAGTATAAGAGACCTGTAGGAGAGACAAAACATGGAACTATGATGTGAATCACATCACATGTGAATCACATGTGCAGATGCTGTTTAATTGCTTTATATTATTATTTGGATTGCAGAAGCAACTTTGGAGTCTGATAGGCTGAGTTTTTGACATAAACTTACTCTTTGTGCCTCTCTACTCCCCCCTTTCAGTTTTTAGATGTATTTCAGGGTGATGGGTTGAAGGGAGGATGGGGTTGCTTTTCCTCGCCGTTTTGGCTGAGTGATGGGAATTGAATCTCTGCCATTGCATTTCCTTGTTCCTCCTCTTCCTCCCCTAGTTTTGGTGGGACTCGGTTTCCAAAGAGCATTTGGGAAGGCTGTGCCTTTCTATCTTCTGGTGACTGCATTTAAAGAAAAGGCTTTGTCTTCCTGCCCCTGGGAATTCCATACCCTGTTTTATTCATTGTGAAGAACTATGAGTTAAATTGTACATTAGTTCAGTTTGACAATAAGTCCTTTTTTCCTCTGATATTTGTTTTTCCCCAATCTGTGCAAAAAATTACAATTGTTTTAAAGTACACATTAATTCTATAAAAGAGTGATATTGTGGCTTAAAATACTGTAATATCACCCCTTTCTTCTCTCTACTTCAACTTGAAAGTCTTCTCTTTCTCTCCTCCTTGTCTTCATTCCAGTTATCTCTCCAGTTCCTGAAGCATGAAGTCTTTTAGTGCATTTGGGGCCATTCTATCCTGAAATGGTGACATATTGAGTTCATTGAATTATAACTGTATTAATTGATTTTTTTTATGGTTAATCCTGTCATATGTGTAAGCTGCTCAGAGTCTTTGGAAATGTGGCAGCCTGTAAATTAATGTAACAAATAAATTAATAAAAAATTAATTGTATACTAAAAGGCTTTATACCTGCTTAATTATCATTGGAATTGGGGACAAACTGGCAGGAATCTCAAGCACAAGAAAGCCTGTTCCTTTCCCTTTATTACTATCCCAAAATTATTGTTCTTTGGGTAATGAAAGTGACTGTGTTCAAAATTCAGTAGTGGGTTTCCATGAGCAGCTGGAGCTCATTTCCATTCATATAGGACAGGAGTATCAAACTCACATTGTCACAGCATCGTCACGTGACATATCGGGACTTTTTTTCTCCTTTGCTAAACTGGGTGCAGGCGTGGCTCATCTGGTTCATGGACCAGGAGTTTGACAGCCCTGATATGGCAGGTAAAGACATTTTTTTCTCCTCTCACCTGCAACTCATGCACATGATTAAAGCTAGCTCTTGAATGCCTCCCAGCCTCTTGAATGAAATTTTGATATTGTTCCAGAACCTGTGAGAAGAGGAGAGTGGGGCAGTGATCATGATGATAGGGAAACTGTTCGGTGAAGAGTTTGGGGAAAGAGAAGTTGAAGTAGGATATTTAAGTTTTATCAATTTTTCCCTCACAGGAGCAGGACAATAAAATAATTTAATCATAATCTATGTCCTCTGCGTGGGTATAGCATTACATATTCCATGGTAATACGTATTACATAGTCCATGGAATATTACATATTCCACGGAAAATTCCATAGTAGATGTTCAAATCCTTTTTCTCTCTGCCACTGTTAGCTTGAATTGTTTTTTTATTTGTCTCAGTCTTAGAGCTTGTTCTGTTTTCTTCCCAGGGATCACATTTGCCTTATGTATATTAATTAAATAGGTAGGGTGGGAATAGATAGATTCACACTTTTAAGAGCCACTTTAAGTGGGATTTGGGCAGCATAAACATTTAATAAGTAAAGAAAACAATAAGCAAAGAGTCTAATAAGGAAAAAGGAAAAATATTAAAAATAAATTTCAATCTCAAAAGAAGAGCTTCTTTCTGCATCCCAGTATCCTGCAGATGTATTAGACTTTGACCCTTATAATCTCTACCTAGTCAAATTTAATTCTTGAAGAGCTGAAATCTGTCACAAGTTTAAAATAGTTCCACTAGGTTGCTAATGATAAGTTGGTGAGAAGGAATGCATTTGTTGATAATCTAAATAGTTCCCAGACTCTCCGGTTGCTTCAAGCATAGCATAGTGCAGTGTTGTGTTAAAAACATTGCCTGGATTGGAATATGGATATGTGAAGAATCACCTACTCATCAGCTGCATGAATAATAAAAGGAAAGGTAGATTTGTTGAAAAAAGACCCTATGCTCCGGTACCCATGTACCCATGTGAGCCAAAGGTGCCTAGGCCTGTCATGTATTGAAAATAAGCATGCACATATGTTTTAAAAATAGCATTTTTATTATGCCTAATGTAACAAACTGTATTAAAGCTAGTTAGTCTAGTCATTATATGTATGAGATTTTCTGATAGTAGTTTTATACTAAGTACCCAAATAATTAATTTATTTGCTAGTGCAGTTGGATTCAGAAAAGCAGTGATATTATTCTTAATTAATGGCTGCAAAAATATAACTAGTACTAAATGCTTGTATATTAATTTTCCTTCCGTTAATTGATTGATCATTTAATGGCAAACCAATACATTGATTAATCTCTTGGCAACTGACAGACCTATCCTTCAAGATGAATGTCATGCAGCTGTGAATTGTCTTTTATGATGTGTGGAATTGGTGTAGAGTATAATATATCACATCAGTTGTATCAGTTATTCATTTAGGAATTTTAGATCCTGAGCTTAGGGTGTTCCTATGTGGAGGCTTAGCAGCCACGTCTGTTTCAAAGGAATTGACACTACTTGTTGTAGACATATAGTTTAAAAATGAAAAAAAGAAAATTGTCATCTATAATAAAGTATGTATAATTAAAAAAAAATAAGAAGAGAGGATGTTATGGTGAGCATCCCTGGGGTAAGAATTTGCCAGCCCAAGTACCAATGCCAGGTCTTCTTAACATTGAACCACTGATGCAGCCATTCTTTGAAAGTTCACGCTGCCTGCATCCTGTCCTGTGCAATTGTAGACTTTGGCCCAAGGCCCAGCTTATCTGCACTTGATCTGGATTCAGTTTCCCATTGCTGGTATAATTAACTAGATACTACAGTATTGTCAAGAGTTTTGTTGTTATAGATCTAAATCATGGTGTGATTTAAAAAAAAATCTGAGCATAGATAGATAGATAGATGTGAAACATACATTGCATCATATCAACATTTTTTTGTACCTTTTATATTTTTGATGGCACAATCGATGAATAAGTAAGTTACTGGTGAGAAAGTTGGAGAAACATGTTATGGTGATGTTCTGTCGAGAAAGAAGTTTTCAGAGAAACATAGAGGCTATTCCCCTAAGTTTGTAGGTTCAAAGCTTGGATATATGTGTCTAATTTGAAGGATTTGGGGACTTAGATGGAAAATGGAAGCGTATGCGTCTAAAATGGAAAGGTGAAGTTTAGGAAAAGTCCAGTGTAAACAGAAATAATTATCTAGTGTTTATTATTCTTTCTTTCCCTGTATGTATGTTTATATTCTGTATGTTAAGATTTTGCTAAGTGGGACAAAGCTCAGTTTTCAGGGCAATAAGAGACTCAGCTATTTAAAACCACACAACTCGTTGTTTTACTCCTTCTCTTCTTAGCTCACCTTGCCTTCTCATTTCTCCCTCTGCACCCCACCCTGTTTGGCCTGGAATTGAATTAATTCTCTAGTTCTATCCACCCTTCCAGGTCAGTGACATTTAAAGTGTTGCCAGTTGAACATCTGATGTGATCTAAGTCGTCAGCTACATTCAAGGGGTGTTATTAGTGAATCTCTAGGGCTGGCCGCTGTGTGGAGGCTGCATGGGAATGTAAGGGGTTGATGGAATAAGAGAGAGGGCTAAACTAGGTTTACTATGTATGTAGAGGGGTGGGGGTGGGAAGTTAGTTCTATTTTTATCTTGCTTCCCTTAACTCTATATGTAGGTTAAAATCGGAAAATGTGCTTGTTGTCATCTGCTTTTCCAAAATTCCTTTAACCTAAGTTTCTCTCCTTTGTTTGTAAACTTAGTTACAATGAGACTCAAATGAAGTATGAAATGGGAACACAAGGCAAACATTGCAGGATTAGACCATGTCTTTGTTTAGTTTGCATTCCTCTAAACTAGCCCTATTAGAAGCCTCTGGGAATTGTTTCCCATATACAGTGTTCGGGGATGTACTGGTTTTGAACATGGAGGCTCAATTAAATTTTACTGTTAATAGCCCTGGACAAGCTTGTCTGAATAAATATTTTTTTTCTTCGAACCTGTTTTAAGCTAATGGAGTTGGCTCATCATATAGCATGGAATTCCATCGATGATAAATAATGAGGCATATTATGAAAAGAAAGAAAATAGGAATTGTACTAAATCAGGAGACAATCATATTAATTGCATTTAATTATGTGTAATTGTATTAGAACAATCACATTTATTTACTTTGTCCTGACCTACTTTTTTCTCTTTCTTCCAGCTACTTTTGGAGTTACACAAAGGCGGAAATCAGCCCTTGTCCTCCAAAATAGTGTATTAAATAATAACACTGTGTAAGTTTGTTTCTGTGTTAGGAAGTTTAATGTGCCCACAACTGAGTCCGTCAATTTTGTGAGGGCTAAAATGGGAAGAGAAGGAATCTTAAGCAGAACTTTGTTTCCAGATAGACCAAAACGTTTGGCTGACTTGTATGTCTCTAGGAAGCTTGGGAAAGTAATCAGATGTTTGAGGAAACTACTTTTGTGTATCTTTGAAGAATTAGTGTTTCCACCAGCCCAAGAAAAGGAGGAGGGGAGTGGAAGGGTGAGAAGTGTTGATGCAACTGCTGGGAATGGGGGCATGTTGCTGTTCTGGCATATGAAAGTAGGTCAAAAGATTATCACTCTGCAGTCATGTTGGTGGAAAATAACAGGTTGGAATGGGAGGTGGTGTGTTAGGGGTGGGAATTAGAAAAATATGTCAAGAAATTATTAAGTAAAAATATGACTCTAACTTTCCTGATGTTTAAACAAATAAGATAATACTGTACATTTATTTAAAATATCTTTATAGCTTCCTTGGTTAAAATGAATAAAGGTAAGATACCATGGCAAGATGGCTGTCTTAAGATCTTGTAATGCTACCATGAACCATAGCAGTCTACCTGAAACAAAATATCTTACTTGGTCTAAGGTGGGGTGTCAAACTGGATTTCTTTGAGGGCCAGATCAGCATTGTAGCTTTCTTCCATGGGCCGGCAGTGGTGGGGTGGGTGGGTCAGATGCTTCCTGCAGTACTCATTTTTCAGCCCCTTTTTGGCCGGCAGAGTGCTCCAAGAGGCCATGGAGATTGAAAATGTGGGGCAGCCCACCCCACATCCAGCCTGTTTTAGCCGCCAGAGGCACCGCAGGCCAGTACTTTCATATCTCCAAGCTGGCCCTAAGCACCCCGTGGACCAGATCCTGCCTCCGAACCTTGAGTTTGACACCCCCGGTCTAAGGCAACTAACGTGTTTCCATTCCTATTATCTATTTTGCCACTTAGCAAAGTTTTCATCCTGAATTACCAGCCTTGGAAGTTTCAACATTGTAGTAAGATTTGAAGAAAGCTGATATGAGTACAAGGAAACAGGGATTTTCCTCTTTCCTTCTAACTTCTACAGTGAACAATAAGATATACTGGAAAAAGTCTCTTAACATTCTACTATTTATGTATTACATTATACAAATATTATACATTTGTTAGGAGTGGTTGCTGAGCGGACCCTTGCACTTGAGAACAGAATCCTGGGTTTAAATGATCTAATGTGATCGACTTGGGTTTGAAGGAATAACTCATCAATTTCAGCCATTGTATCAGAATAGCTGTATTCCAAAACCTCTTGAATAGCAGTCTCCAACCTTTCCACTTTGTGGGCCAATTGGATGGGAAGGGATGGTTCTGTGTGAGTGGGAGGTGAGTGGGACGCAGCCCAGAGGTTGGGGGTCCCTGCTCTTGGGGGTCAGAATGTACTATCTCTGATTGAAGGAGTTATTGGTATTGTAGGCATTACTACAGGATTGTATAAACTGCAGTCCATACACATATCCAGTTGCAATTTTTAATGTGGTAATAGGGAAAAATGGCTCTATGTACAAGGAATAAGTTCACCATGAAATATAGTCGTAATAATAATACTTAGAATTTGTAGATTGAAGCAACAAATAAGCTGAAATCATATAATAAATAAATGCATACCAGTTCAACACAGAACAGTTTAAAATAGCAAGTACACATTTTATGGTATCACAAGTAGAAAACAAAATTAAAAGTGTAGAATTCAAACAAAGAGTACAAATTGCAAACAGAACCACAACTTTATCTTAGTAATTCTGTTCCATTCTGGTATGAGACCTAGGTAAAACTAGCCATATCAGATCAACAAAAGGCCCTCTACTTGCAACTGATGTTTGAAGGCAAAAGACCTTCTGTCTAGATAACATTGAATCCCATGACTAACAGCTGTTGGATTCCCCTGTCCTCCATGAAATTATCCAATCACATTTGAAAGGGCTACTTAAGACTTGAGAACCTTGGCTGTGATTTCTTAATTTTATGTGCAATGATACCTCAGTCTCCTTTCAGATTTAATGCTGGGGTTGAAAAATCTTATATCTAGAATAATTTGCCTTATTGAACTAAATCCCTCTGTACTGTAGACAATATTATAATCAGGAGCTGAAAATCAAATGGCACCACTTCCCATTGCCAGGTGTGAAAAACAGTGTAAAAGCTGACAATTTGTCACTCTTAATTCTAAATACATACACCATGCCGGGGACTAGTGGATTACCCAAAATAATTTGTTTGGCTACTATGTGGATTGTGGTTTATTTGGACCAATCCAGTTTATTATGTTCTTTTTAATATCTATCAGTTGGGGCAATCAACACCCTCTGTTGCCCAATTGTAGGACTGGCGTTATATGTGTGTATAAAACAGAGACAATTCCAATCCATAAACCACTAAATACTTCCAGTTTTGCTAAAAAGATAAATTAGCATATCTTCCTCCCCCAGCATTACAAGTACTGTAGTCTCTCCCGTTCCCCGTCCCTCTCTTTCCCCCTCCCTCCTCCTCCCCCCTCCCAGTTCTTCCATGGCTTTCTTTTCTACTCCTCACTGTGACTATTTTCTTGCCATAACAGAATGGGACAAGTCAAGTGTGGTCAATAAAATATTCATCTCCCTTGCTTTTTTAAAAGGCTCAGAAGGGGCTTGGAACTGAGCGTCCATTATTTAGGACTTCCCATGCATTATGTGATTGCTTCTGGGTTAAAAAGAAATGAAAAGGGATGACAAAGACATTTGCCTCTTAATTAAGAATGGTGTTGGGTAAAGATGCCTGGGGAACATATGTGATCCCTCCTTGTCAGTATTAACAGAACATTTGAGCATGACAACCATATACAGGTTAAATTTCTGGGTCCTGCATTACACAACTATTACCATAATTCCACACAAACTGCATGTTCAAGCACAGATGGTTGAGCATGGACCAGACATTTGAGAGGCACCCACAGGCTATCTAAACTTGTTTACTGAAAGACTGAAAGTCCAACAACTTTCTCTTTGATAAGTATATGTAGGATGTTTACAGTTTTTTACTGAAAGAAAAAAAAGCTCAAAGAAAAAACGTTTTAGATATTTAGAGTGCTGATTTTTGCACATTATATTGAATTACTTTCCTGATTAGTGCAATTGGAGAATAACAGTACACATAATCTTGACCATTTCCCTCTGTTTTCTGCACTGTCAAAGCAAATGTCTATAAAGTACAAAAAGTCCTCAGCTTACAAACAGTTGACAGTGACTGTTCCATTTGAAGTTATGATAGCCTTGGAAAAAGTGCTTTAAGAGCCCATAAAGCACTTCTGGACAAGCACTTCTGGATATGATAAAATGCACCCCATCAGCTTCACGTGACTGCGTTTTAGGCATTTGGCAACGGATTCACATTAACAAACGGTTGCAGTGTCCCATAGTCACATGAACACAATTTGCAATTTTTTTTACTGGCAAAAAAAAAAATCATTTGGGATAATAGATTTGCTTAATGAATGTGTGATTTGATTGAACGTGTTCTTGATTTGGACTTACAACCAAGTGGTTTGCTGAACAACCACAATAAAAAATAGTAAATGAATAAATAAATCAGGTCTAGTTATGTGCCTCAACTTACAGCTACAACTTGACCGAAATTCTGGTCTCAGTTGTGGTTGTAAGTCAAATCAAGAGCTTTTGCTCTCATTGTACTGTTGCACGCATGCATCGATAGTTTTTATTTCCTTGTCAGTACCTTTAGTACATGTCAGTACCAGTATAGTCCATTAATGCCTCCTGTTGACACCCTTGATTTTTTGCTGTCAACACTCTGCCATTCTGTCTTTTCACACTTAACCCCCAACACTTGTAAACTTTCCTCCCCATTTCAGTAGTACCAGCCACCTTCTTCCCAACAGTGAAGGAAAATAGCCAGAGGGAGGTGTAATTGATGGCAAGAAGTATTATGCCATTCCCTATATTGCAGACCTCGTTATATTCATTACCTGGGCTTTGGGGGCTCTGTAACTGTTTTGATTTGTCACCTCTTTCTTTAATCTTGTCTGTCATCTCCCACATACAATAAAATTAAAACTTTTCCAAAATCTTTTCTCTTTTGCACAGCAGTGGAGGAAAAGAACACAGAGAATTTCATGCTTTCAAAATACCGATCCTTTGCTTACATTTTCCATGTTTGCAGAAAGAAACTTCTGTCCCACACAGCATTTCACAATATATGAGTTTCCCAAATCAGACTTTCTCAGGGTAGGTCTTCAAGTCTCTAGGGAGCAGAGCTGGGATTGCTTTAGAAACTCACAGTCTTTTCCATCTTCTATTTCACTATATTCAGCACATAGCCTTTACCTCCTAAGTGCCATCTGGCTCTGTGGACCTTAAAGGGACACCACCGGGCTATTTTCAGATCAAGCTTTATTGTAGAGTCACTCTGACTTACATGTAGAATTTTGCAGTTGTCTCGCTTTTGCGATCTTCCTGCATTTTCTAATATTTGTTTCATTGTTTTTCTAATAATATCAAAAATTTTAAGGACAGAAAATAGGACAACTTCAGAAAAATCTATTTTAGGCAAAAATAAGAGGCGTCTTGTTTATTTATTTATTTATTTATTATTTCCCATGTCCAACACAGGTTGGCTGGCAGTCATTAATATATTTTTTTAAAAAATAACAAAACTTTATATATAAAAACAATTTTGAAAACTATATAAGGAAGCATCCATGCTTCCTATATTACCGTCTGTTTCACCTTGCTTAGTTACATGAGTCAGCTGGATATGTATGTGAAAGTATTTTCCAGGAGATAAGGATGGAAAATGTATTTTTATACTCTTAATGTAAAGGTTAATATATAATATAATCTTTAATATAGGCAGTATCAGTTGATGATCAGCATTTTTGTGACAAAAATACATTGTGGCCAGATTTGTATTTGTGGATGGTTGGTTAGCTGGTTTTTTTTCTATCTTTTCCCACAAGTGCTGGATCTACTTTTGAGTTACCTTGTTTTCAACATTTAAAATTTGCCTGCATTTGAAAGTACAGTGGAATTAACATTTGTATAGGTATTGTATGGATTGTTGTGATGTCGCAATGAAGACAATTACAATTGAAATTAGTAGTTCAGGAGTGAGTTGTTTTTGTTTTGGAGGGGAGCAGTTTTGTATTGTATTATATTAGTATTCTCAAGGTTTCTACCTTAATGAGATGAGACTTATTTCTGAAAAATTACCAAACTGATTTATTTTCTATTTGAATAAAAGAAGTATGTCTTTTGCTTTTTAAATTCTAGAGAGGGGGGGAGATTAAGAAGGAAGCATTATATGCCTATGAACTATATGATAGTTTGCAGACTGTAATAAGTTCTTGTTATATTTTCCCAATGTGGCTGAGAATAAATAAATAGATTTTTATCTGATCTGATGTCCCTCCCCCACACCTCTTTCTCTTTTGCCACCACCTCCTTTCACCTGCCTTTTTCCCTTTTGATGCAGAGTTAGATTAATTATAACTGGTCTTCCCCAGCTGGGTTGTTCAGGGGATGGGAAATACCCATTAATAGAAGGGTGGCTTTTTATCATTCTGTCAGAAGCTGGTAGTGTTGGAGGACCTCATAATTCTCCGCTTGGAATTTGCCTGCTTTTAAAAAGGGGCCTGCTGAATTGGATAAATGAGTTTTTCTTATTTGGAGGCGGTGGAGTAAGGAGGGGCTGACAGAGGGGCTGACAGAAACCGCAGGAGGGGAGAATCCCTTGAACAAAAGCCAAAATATTTCATCAGAGACCATCTTTTAAAAAATGCATAAAGAAGAAAGGAGGAAGTGAATTGTACATCACAATAGCCCTCATAGTGCTTTGCTGAAGGAATACCATGCATGTGCTGATGAATTCCTGCTCTGAGTTAATGTTTATCATAGAAGGCTGGGAAGCTTATGTGTCCTGTTTCAATGCAGGGGGGGTGTATGTGTTGATTGGATAGGGAATCCTTCCTGGTATTTGGCACAAAAAACATCTTCTTTTCTTTTCCCTCTTGGGGAAGTGGGGTGTGTGAATATGAGACATAATCTCTTCTTGGAGGCAGATAGCAGTGAGTTCTTTGGTTTTGCAAATGAGCTCTTTATGTTTTATAAATGAAATCTGGAATTTTCTTCTGGAATAATTATAGCAGCACAAAGATATCTTGGAAGTGTTTCTGGAATTCTGTGACTTTTATGCTCCTTTCTAGAACACCTGTCTAAAATTCAGAATATCAAGCTACCTTGAAGATTATTTAATCATCTTTAGTGTTTGTGTACAGTACATATATATTTTTAAAATGTTTGTTGTGTGAGAGTTTGAATTTGGAAAGCTCACTGAAAATGGTTAAGAAAGAGTTGTCTATTTTCTCAGTAGATTGTCTTGTGTGGATGCTATAATATATTCTCAATATTCTCTTAGGTTTAGATAATCTTGCAATCTGTCTCTTGCAATAAAGGAAAATATCTGTAGTTCTGGATTACAATGAGGAGTTGGTCATTGGATGTTTTCTTGCAGATGTTTCATTACCCAAACTAGGTAATATCATCAGTGCTAATCAAACTAGGTAACATTTTCAGTGGTAGTCTAGCACTGATGATGTTACCTAGTTTAGGTAATGAAATGTCTGCAAGGAAACAACCAAGCAGAGAGATCATCAAGGACCCCTAATCTGTCTCTTGCTTCCTATCTGTAAAATGGGAACAATTACATTTCCCTATTATTCAAATGGCCAATGTGATATTTTGATTTTAAAGTTACATTTTGTTGTAAAACTGCTTTGATTATTCAAAAAACCAGAGAGACAAGGTGAAAAATTTACTGTAAGATTTGATGTAGTGGGTTTAGGTGCTGGCCTAGCAACCAGAAGATTGTGAATTCTAATCCTGCTTCAGGTATGAAGGCCAGCTGGGTGACTTGGGGCCAGTCATTCTTTCACAGCTCAACCTACTCACTGGGTTGCTGTGGGAAAATAAGAGAAGGAAGGATTAGTATCTTTATCTTCTGCCTTAAGTTATAAAGTAATAAAGATGGAATTAAAAATCAAATAAATTATATGCTCTTTTCTTGCATTTATTGGCTTGCTTTATGTAGTTTGATTTGTGGTCTGCCAAGGAATAGACAGTAGACAGAAAAGATTTAAGTTCTGTACAATTTATCTGATAATGTCATAAGGTCTTCAATATATACTAAGGTCAACTGTTGATATGTACTTTAAACATAGGTAAGTTATGTTCGTGCCCCTGCTCAGAATTTCCTGGTTCTGTTCTGAAGTGAAGTCTTAATACTAGCATTAAAAAAACAACTCATTTTTTTGGTAAACAATTCCCTTTGTAAACAAGTTTTAAATGCCTGTTGCAATTCTGTTTATTCTGTTTATAAACTTTTGAGACCTTGAAATTCATTATTTCCCCAGATGACATTTTGGAGAATGTTTCTTAAATGATTTGGACAAGCATGTCTTGAACTAGAACAATTAATCTATGAGAGAAGTGTACAATATTTGGAGTTTTTTAATTTAGAAATATTGTGAGTAAAGTGGGGTTTGGGATTTTTAAAATGTATAGAATAGTATACAGTGACTAGAATCAATGGAATATTTTTCTTGCTGTAAGCCTAGAGATTATCCAATTAAGCTAAAGCTCAAGAGATTGTGAAAGAACAAAAAGGTCATCCTTTTTCACTTCAGAGTAGATGACTATAAAATTTACTATCTCAAGATAGTGAGGGCCAATAATCAGAATGAATTTTTAAAGTAGGTTGTAAGTGGGATGTTCACTGCTACACATCAAGATAGTTGCTTATTAGGACTGTAAGCAGGTCAAATACCAATTTGTTGGGGAAGACAAGTGAGAAAATGCTACTACTGTAAATACATCTATTGCCTCTGGTCTCCCAATGACATCTGGTTAACCACTGAGAAGCTAAAATGGGCTTTGGTCTGGTCCATCTTTTCTTCTTTTTGATGTTAGGTGAAGGGATTTTTCATTTTAGTGAATTTAAAATGGATACATCTACCTGAAGCATAATTGGAAGCCTATTATAGAAAAAAGGACACATTGATTTCAAGTGGAGTTTAGCTATTTTCAAAACATGTTTAAGCAGCTACAGCTTATTCAATTGAAAAATTAAATGTTTGAACTAATGTTATTGAATGTGTATGCTAATGGTATAATGGCTCCTATTTGGCATGTTGATGGCAGATTCCCATGCCCTGGCATTGCAGTTATAAAGCATTAGACATGCATATATGAAACAGCCTATAGTTAGGAACATCTTCCAGACTTGGTTGATCATTGTGGTGGCCCATTATCTTGGTGGCCTTTCCCTAGAAGAAAACCTTTCCTTTCGGTAATCAATGGATTTCCAAGATATTTTGCTTAAATTAATTTCTAAGCAAAAACCTTGAGATTTATCCATGTGAATTGACAATGCTGGTCTGACCTTTATCATTGCTAAGTGTTGTATAGAAAAGAAATCTCATCGGTTCAATCTTTTTTGCCCAATGCCTTCTTTTTCTTTGATTTCCCCCTTCCAAAGATCCTACTTCCATCAAAGCCTTTCTTCCATCAGAGCCTTTTTTCAAGCTTTATTTTTTTTTTTAATTTTTAAAAACATTTTTGCTGCAGCAGCCTAGGTTAGCTAAGCTCCCTCAGCAAATTGGAGCAAAGTTTCTACACCTGTCCCCCACATTTCACACATTAGGATTCATGATTTTGACTTTGCCCTAGTTATATATTTCAAATGGATTATAAATTTCAAATCTTGGACCTGATTCCCATGTGTGCATGCCTGTACTGGTTGCTGAATGTATGAAGTTATGGCAGATTTAGAAAGTGTTGTTTAGCACAATGAGAATTGAGTGGGTCCTCTCACTTTCCCAACCTTTATGGGTTGGTGAAAAAATGTTTGCCCATTCTCTCAGGGCCTTCATGTAGAGTCCACATCAATTAAATGGAAAGGAGTTTATGCAAATTTAGAATAGTTATGATTCTGAAAAATCCAATAAAGTTTAACTGGGAACATTGGGTTTGTGGTAATCAAACTGATGAAAATTTACTAACTGGGAATTCCCTCAACTCCCAGCTCAATGGAGGGGAATTTCAGGCAGATTGAAGGATTGCTATTCCTCTGAAAAAGTAATGTGTCCTTACTAAAATGAAGCCTCTGGCTCAAAAAATTATCATGTACATGGAAAATGGGGTTGTCTCACATGATCCCAAATCTTTTGTTGGAGATAGGAGTTCTAATTATAGAAAAAACAAATGTTTAATCATCATCATTGCTACCAATAACAACCTCTTTCTGTAGATTTCCTCATTTTCCTCATTTTTATTAGATAGATGGCCTGGCAGATTCTGAAAGGTTTTTTCTATGTGAATTTATCGGTAGTTAGTTAGAATTGCACAATTGCTCCTTAACATTATTACCTATCATGAGTGTCTATAGAGAAAATATGCCATGACTGTTTCCACATAGTGAATCCCATTAAAATGTTCATATTAACCACCTCCAGTGTTAAAATATGGGTATAAAAGTATAGTGTTCTGTTGGCATGCCTTTCCCATTGCCATACAATTAATTATGTTGT
Source organism: Pseudonaja textilis (assembly GCF_049901715.1). Taxonomy (NCBI): domain Eukaryota; kingdom Metazoa; phylum Chordata; class Lepidosauria; order Squamata; family Elapidae; genus Pseudonaja; species Pseudonaja textilis. The sequence goes on from NC_142008.1 coordinate 92,557,949, forward strand.
CGTTAAGCCATATGTTCATTAGTAGTAAGAAGCACACATACAATTACCAGTGCATAAAAAGGGTAGAAACCTTCCAAGTAAGGAGGTATCTTGGAGTACTCAGGCTTTCCTCCTGTATGAAAGCATCCCTACAAGCATCTTCTTGCCTTCATGCTACAGCCTGGTGTACTTTTGGTGTCTTGAGAGGGTTTGGCTGAATTCTGCTGCCATCATCCTTCCAGAGGCTTTGCAATGACAATTCATTGGAGAGGGAAGTGGTAGGGGTTCTGGAACTTGAAGCAAGTCTGATGAGCTATTTGAAGATTATTTGGCAGATTGTGATTTCTGAATTAGCTAGGCCTGTAGCAAAACTAGGAATTTGGAATTCTGCAGTCTTTCCTTTGGATTGATGTACATCTATTGCAGATTTGTTCCTCAACAACTAAGCTCAGGTCCTGATTCAAAAAGCCACATGACAGGGTCCTTCTGAACAGCACTAATATTGTGGTTACCTGGTAGATGCATCATACAGACAACTTTCTTCCTATTGTGGAATACAGGTAGTCCTCGACTTATTTTTACAGTTATAAACATTGCAGTGTTCCCATGAATACATGATCAAAATTTGGGCACTTGGCAACTGGCATGTACTTATAATGCTTGCAGTGTGCTGGGGTCGTATGATCATCTTTTGTGATCTTCTGACATAAACAAAGTCAATGGAGAAGTCACTTAACTGTTACCAACTTAACTGCAAGTGATTCACTTAAAAATTATGAAAAAAAAGTGTGAAATGGGATAAAATTCACTTAACAACTGTCTTGCTTAGCAACAAAAATTTTGGATTCAGTTGTAGTAAGTTGAGGAGTACCTGTATGAAGTATCTTTTGCCTTCTATCTTACCTTATGATATGTGCTTAATACACACAGTTTAATTTACTCATAGGGTATCTTCTTTTGAATCTTAAAAACTGAAAATGTTATTCATGCCTGAACCAATGTAAATTATTTACATTGAATGAGTTAATACAATCTGATAAATTTTAAACCCAGGTTAACAAAACACCACTGTTATTTATTCTATTTATTTATCTTGTGTGGCATATCATTCATGAACTAGCAATATAAATTAATATTTCAACTAGATCAGTAGAACCCAATAAAATATAAATGTTAAAGAGATCATTGTTCAAATATCAGTCACTATGCCATCTAACCATTGAAGCACAGCATTGTTTATATTAAAACAAAATCAGATACTGGACTGTTATATGCCTGCTATATGCTTACAGCTGGTCACAATGTGATCTATGATTTGACATAGGATCCCGCAGTCTCACTGAGGGGAGGATACTATGCCCCATTTATATAGAGAGTTCTGGCAGACATCATGTGAGGTACAAATCCTATTCAGGATTGTCCAGTTCTGACATGGTAGGTTCAAGGTCTTGACATTCTTTTTGTAGGATCATTTATATGTCTTCCTATAACTGAGTATTCAGCAACCCATTTAGAACCCAATTTGGTTGGGAATTAATGTTAAAATAGTTGGGTAGATGTTGTGCAAGTGGGGACTTCCTGGATTTGAGTCTTCTTGCTGATAAATGAGGATGGTCATCAGGCACCAGTAGGAATGGTTTTTTCATAGTTTTTCTGTACTCTCTCACGAGTGCATCTTGCCTTCGTAAAGCTGGAGGCGCTATATGGCTCAGAACAGGAGGCCAGCAAGTTGGAGGAGTTTTAATACATGCGCTTATTATCCTCGTGTGTCATTGAGTCTGGTGCTTAACTTACTAGTATGGCAGCTGTTAAGCAGAGGGGCAGAGTATTCTGCAATTTGACCAATCCTGAGTGTGGCAGCTGAACTCCCCATTTAGTTCCACATAATTTCTGGTGTATGTTGTTCCTAGTATTGTCATTTTCGGTCATATTCTCTAGGTGCTTCCTATTCTAGAAGAATAGGATAACCTTATTAGATCAAGTTGTTGTTTAAGTGGACCTTCAGGACTTTGTATGCTAATTTGTTGTTAAGGTGGAAGCACATAGTAACTGTTTTGTTGGTGCTAGGATTGATCCTCTGGTCACTGAAGAATTTCCCCAAAATTTTAAGATCGTTGGACAGGAGCCTATCAATTACCTCCTTGTGTTTTTCTTGGCCAAATCATCAGCAAATCCAAATTTGCATCCCCTTATCACCAGCATATCTGATATATAGTGTTCATGCCATTACAGAGTCTTGTGGGAGGGTGTTGTTTAATCTTCTAACCTTACTTATGTTGTCCTCCATTATTATCTGAAAGGACCCATCACTCACAACTGCTGGCAGCCAAACTACTCCGTAGGCCATCCTGGCTTTCAAAATACATGGCAACGAAAAACATTATATTACTGGTATATTCACATGACATGTTATCTTCCCACAATAAATTGTGAAGACCTAGTTCCTATAATTATGCTGAGGCAATGGGTGGCTTCCTGTAGCTCCCTGAATCACAAATTGCTAATCCTGTTTTAATGTTGTCTGTTGCTTTTTCTGGGAATCTCTTTAGCTAATCTATGGAAAGGCTTAGTGTTTCGATCTTCTTAATTAGTTTTAAGAGTCACCTTTGAAATTGACAAGATCAAAACCATCATTTGTTCTCTCTTTCTCTTTGATAATGTAGTCTTCCCCCAATATCATTTTCATCTTTATACTGTTCTGCTTTTAATAGAATTTTCCATTTCATTTTACTCTCCTTACAGATTGGCCTGTAAACATGGATTCAAAGAGCTTAGTATTTTAAGTATTTTAAGATACTCAGGGAGGAATAGCATTTTAGAAATGAGTATGCGGATATTGAAACGGAATCCACAAGCATTTTTGAGGTGATGTTGAAATTGGGCATGTATCTATATAGAGTATGTTCTGTGTTTTAAATAGGAATTGTGCATTAAAAGAAATTGTGGAATCATAGTTCAATACTTCTGGAGGGCATCAAAGCTGGAACGGAAATAAATCACTAACTCCTCTCTGAGTGAACACAGTACAACAGTTAGGTTGTTTGGTAAATTGAACTTCGACTGATTCTGACATTCCTTGCATCAGTAAAGTCAATATTAATTTTCAGACGGGTTACAATTTAAAGCATGCCTGTATTCCATTTTAAATTCATCATTAAAAATAATCACATATATGAACATTCTCACAGATGAAAGAAGCTCAGAGGTGGATTTCATACCATTTGTTGAACAGTCTTGTGATGTGTAAATATTTGTTGCGAATAAAGACTCACTGCGTGCAAATAGTTCTGCCTTCATATACAGATCTCACCAGGAATTTTGGGAGTTGTAATCCTAACACATCTGCAGGATATCAGCTGAAGGGTGAATTACACAACTTGCCACATCAACAATTTTTCATGAGTGGTGAACAGAATCTATTTGTAGAAGCTGAGTGCTCAGTGGAGTGAGAGGGATAAAGAGGATTGTTAAAGTTGAAGCGGAACTGCCTGAATGAGGCCTGGTCTGAATATACCATAAAATGAAGAATGAACTTTCTAGAATTAAAAAGAAAACCTTCTGTAAAACAAACTTAACAGGTAAAGAAGATTTAGTCTGCCCATCTTTCTGGAGAATGCTGGTTTGTAATTGAAGGGCTTTGTTCCTTAATTTCCAGCATTTTCCTGCTGAAGCTTCAGAGTAGTTTTAGATAGAGAAGGAATTTTTATTGTGCTGCTCAAAATTGGCCCTCGAGCTGTCTATTATTGTGTAGCCTTGCCTTATATTTGCTAGATATAAATTACTAAAAACCTGCCCTTCTGCTTTTGCTGAATTGGTAGAAAGGGGTGGTTTTTTGCTTGCAGTATGCATAGTTAAGAGTGTTTAAATGAATGCATGTTTTGTGATCTTTCTTATATGTGCTTTGAATTTTAATTTTTTATGCCTGTCTAAAAAGGAAAGTAGCTACAACTATACATCTTCCCTGAGCAAGTCCCAATAGAACATTTACCCCCACTGTTCTACTATGATGACAGAATACATCCACACATAACGTTTTTTGTAGATTCACTTAATCTCATACCAGCCATGCAGTTGCATGTAAATACAAGTAAAATGTACAAGGTTGCCATATAGATGTAGTCCTCGACATACAACAGTTCATTTAGTGACTGTTCAAACTTAAGCAGCTGATGAAAAAAAGGACTTATGACTACTTTTCACACTTACAGCCATTACAGCCTCCCCATGGTCACGTGATCAAAATTCAGCTTTGATCAACTGATTAATATTTATGACGGTTGCAGTGTCCTGGGATTATGCTATCACCTTCTGACAAGCAAAATCAATGGGGAAACCAGATTCACGTAACAACTGTGTTACTAACAACTGCAGTGATTCACTTAATAACTGTGACAAGGGAGATATTTTAATGGGGCAAAACTCACTTAAACAAATGTCTTGCTTATCCACAAAAAATCTTGGCTCAACTGTGGTTGTAATTTGAGGACTACCTGTATAATATTAACCATCTATGTTATACGACCAAAATATCTGGAAGCACTAGAAATGGCAGCTAAAATATATTTTCAAATGAGTTTATATTGATTTATTCTTAAGGAAATTACTCTGCTTTAAGTAACCGAAGAAATTACATAGTAATTTAATTTCACTTAATCTAACTAATTTGCTTTTTTATTCGAACCTGGAGCTGTACCAAGTATTGTCTGAAGCACAGTAATGATTTAGGCAGAGAAAGACATGTGCTAAACCTTAAGGAAGGGATATTTCTGAGCATAGGAATATATAAAAGTACCAGAGGCAAACTCACACATTTTTCTATGTGAAAATCCACTCTTCACCCTGCTATATCTCTTTCTCTGTGTTTTAGTGTATGTGCACACAAACATCTTTCAATAACATGTTTGGAACTTTTGGATATGGCAGCAACTAGCTCAGTGGTGGGATTCAAAAAATTTTACTACCAGTTCTGTGGGCCTGGCTTGGTGGGTGTGGCAGGGGAAGGATACTGTAAAATCTCCAGTCAGAGGTGGTATTTGCCGGTTCTCCAAACTACTCAAAATTTCCGCTACCGATTCTTCAGAACTGGTCAGAACCTGCTGAATGCCATCTCCGAACTAGATACTCTTGGCTGATCTGAAAGGTTAAAGCAGGTTTGGACCTAACTACTATTTCAATGGGGAACAATCAGGAAAACCTTAGGGATTTCATATTGTTCTCAGGGCAATGCATAGATGTTTCCAAGCATTTGTTAGGAATTGAACAGAATTTGAAGAAACTGAGAAAATTAGGAACCCATGATTTCAGCAAGAGACTTATTGGTAGGCCACAAACCAGTTCTTTTTAGCCAGAATTCTCTTTAATCCCATTAATTTTGTTGGGAAAGTTAAATGGGAACTGTTGTTCTAATAGCAGTTTCTCAAACTTTTTTATTTCTAAATATCTACAGAATTCCAATTGTTTCCCTTTCCCTTTCATTTTTTTTAAAAAAATCATTATTATATTCTTCAATCTTCACCTGTTTTCATTTATTCTTGTTTTAGTTACTTTCTTCTTTTTCTTTCTATTACTTTTCCTTCTGTTCCTTCTCATTCTTATGTCCCTTTTTTTCTCATGCATATCTTCTTTTTCTCCTCCTATTTTTAATTTTCTTTTGACCCCTCATTTATGCTCTATTTTCTTTCTTATGCTTTTCTTTCTTTCTTTCTTTCTTTCTTTCTTTCTTTCTTTCTTTCTTTCTTTCTTTCTTTCTTTCTTTCTCTTTTCTTTTCTTTTCTTTTCTTTTCTTTTCTTTTCTTTTCTTTTCTTTGTATGTTTCTTCCTTTCTCTTTCATGGCAGTCTTTTACTAAATGAGTCAAAACAGACATTTGTCATGTTCCCTACAGGAAGTTTTGGGGGTTTTGTTTGAAAATCTGCTGGCTAAGCAGAGCCTCTGACTTTCTATTATTATTTAAACAGGCCCCACTGATTTTTCTCTGTTGAATGCAAGCAGCGTGCACATACACATAAGCTGCATTTTCTGTTCGGGTTGGGAGGTCAGACTTAAAAACTCACTCTTTTAAAATAATAATTTCAGTTGTATCCAATGCTGATATATATATATGGGGGGCTTTGCATTACAATGGTATTAACCCTTTGGTTTTTCTGATCAGCTGTATTCTTTTTCTTTGATATATTCTGTTTTCTTTTTACTTTTAACCAGATATATTGTATGTATATTTGTATGTGTGACACACACACATTCACACATTTCTAACCCTTTCAAAACATTCATTGTTTGCATCTACCTGGTACTCTTTAAATTACATTCAAATAAATATTAGGAAATTCTGTTGAGATCTTTTGCAAACCAACATTGCAAACCAATGTACTCTATCTATATATATGCATATGCGTGCGCGCACACACACATACACACACACACACACACACACACACACACACACACATGTTCATTCTCCCTCTTTAATCATGACTTGATGGTATATTTTGTAGTCCCTCTGCTCTCTATCTGTGATAGAGGAAAAAGGGTTTGGGGTAGGTCAGAAAGGGCCAGCTGTTGGCTCATCCTCTTTAGAATCTGCTAAAGAGGATAGATCTGTTCTTCTTTATTGAAGGCCCTTTATTATGTTGCATGCATCAGCATAAAACTAATTATTCCATGATTCAATTTGTGGTGGAAATGAAGAAATTAAAGTATTTTAATTCTCTGCCATTAAGGTTTAAGGTAATGATTTTTTATGAGCACTAAGAACCTTTATAAACATACTGGTATAATAGATTTCTAAATCATATTGTAATATTGTGTATATTATCATTATTTTCATTAATGTAAATCAAGCTGATTAGACTCAGCCAGCACATTTAGTATTGGATTTAATCATGTATTGCAATTCTTTGTATTTTGTAAAATGTGTTATTTGTTGCTATACCTTCAATATTTTTTTAAAATGGGGATAAACTATGCTTCTTTTTTCATTGCAGCAACAGAAAATTTGAGCATTTATTACACATGTTCATTAACTAGAAAGTCACCTCCACAGATTTAAGCTAGCAGATCTGGCTGCAAAAATGCAGTCACTGGCCAGCAGCAGAGAAAATTCTCAGGATGTAGTAATGCTGTCCCTTCTTATTTGAAATTAACGTGCTATAGGGAAGGTCCAGGGTTCAGGAGAAACTTTTGAACATTCTTAAGATAAACACTTAGGGTGATTAGAATATATATTTGTTTCCATTTTTCCCATGCTAAATCCAGAACTGAAGAAAGAATTATTTTGAATGCTGTTTGTTTGTGTGTGTATATTGTGCATGCTTTGAACATGGAGGCAATGAGATGTGATTCATGGCCCTGAACCTTCACATTTTGAATGGCTTTTTTTTTTTAAAGTATGGGATAGCAAGACTTTTGAAGGTTTGAAGAGGCTTCTGTTACTGTTTTAACCAGAATGAGCATTGTCCTGGAAAAGAAAAAAACGTTTTTTTTTCCAGTGATCTTTCCCATATACAGTTTCCCATATTAGAACGTTTATGTGTCTTGTGCAAGAATTTCTTTTTTAGGAGAGGAAAAAAGAATGGGGGTACGTGTGAGTTGTTTCTGAATGTTCTCGAAAAGATCTGAAGCCTTGGGGCTTGGAAGGCACACTTAGGTTGGATTGGTATATGTTTATGGGAGTGTCACAAAAACACTTTCACACTATATCAAACAGTTTGACAAAAAGCCCTAAGGAGATTCCTTATCAGATGAAGAATTATGATTATTTTTTTATTCTCTGTGTTTGGGTTTTAGAGTTCTTTTCATTTCCCAATACTAACTTTTTTTAAAAAGTAAGATGCAAGTGTGATCTTGTCTTTTTTAGGTTTCTGTTGTTGTGAATCCCCGAGTTCTGGCAGCATTTAACTTATAGGAAAATATGGTTTGACCATTTAGCTGTTTGAAAACGCATCCTTTCTTTCAAAACTCTGTTCCTCAATGTATAGCAATTTGTTTTCCTTTGTCCCATGATTCTTGATAGAAGTTGGCATTACATGAATATGGAAGCTCTGAATATTAATATTACAAACATTGCACAGATTAAATATGGCACATGACATTATCCATTGCCTAGAAATATACAGTTAGTGTTTAGAGAAGATCTTGAATGGACTTCATATGAGCTGTGCTGGATGATTAATTTGATTCTAAGTTACATGCTTGTAGATGTGGCAAGCATTTTGTCTTATCTGTTACATGGACATCTGGAGAAAGGTTAATATGTGCAAAGAAGGGTATTAAAAATGCTTATTTTGAGAGAACCAGAATTGTCTACTTAAACAGGTAAAATTCTGTATAACAGTCAAACATATAGTAGTATTTGCATTATATGGTCTTTATGATTGCATCTATGAGTCTGCGTATCTATGCATTTATGGAAAATTATGATATTTATTACAGATTATGGAGCATTGAACATTACTTAAAACGAGGGGTGGAGATTGGGAGTTAATTGTAGGGAATGTTTGATGGAATTATGGTAGATAACTACCTTTGAAAAGCTTCCTATGGTGATGCTATAAATTCTTCAAGGGCTAAGGATAACATTTCACATTGGAAATGAATTGCCTCATAAGTCTGACTAAGCAATCCAGGGCAAGGAGAAATGCAGAAATGATTGTCTTGACTGCATCGTTTTAGTTGTTCTTTTGAATTATCTGTTTGACAGTCATTGTAAACATTGAACATGCCTCTTTTTGGAATTCTCTTTTTGATTGAGGAGATCAATGTTGAAATAGAAATAGCATTTTAACAGATATTTTGCCTCATGTTCCAACAAGGTTCTCTCAGTGCAAGTTTAGAGGTATGGGTTGTTTTGCAATATTGTGGTCTCTGTTGAATTTGAATGGGGGAGGAACTTGATTGGTTAGAGATTGGAGATTTCTTGTGACGTATCAGTTGATTGGTAGTTAGAAATGGTGCCAAGTCTATTTTGATTATCCCCCTCATCAGTCTGTTGGGCATGGTTTAAATCAGGCATTTGACTAGATGGTAAATGGTATCCTGTTCCATTGTTCTGGTGATAGCTTCTTTGTTGGAATGCTAGAATTCAAGATGAATTCTTTTTCAGTACGGATCTCCCTAAGCACAAAGAAACCCAATTAAAAGTATTTGTAAGAAACCTGGGCTACTGTTATCCTTCCAGATTCTTGTAAATGTTGACTATGCCTGATCTATACTTTATCTTACTCGGCTTAGTTTAGTGGACACTCTTAGTTTAGTGGAAGCTCTTTTCAGTCTGTGGAGAAACCATTCTAGTTTCTTGGGTTCAGTCATTATTCTATACTGCAAAAGTTACACAAATAATCTGAACAGAACAGATCTTTCTTGAACGTCAATATACCAGTAATACACCGGAATGTAAATCCATGAGAAGTAAGTTATCTGAATTCCAAGACAACAAATTTGAATTGTTCAATTTAAGCATTTTATTTTGTGTGATTTGTTTTGTTCCTCTTGGGCAAGATAGAACCTTGGAATTCCTGACTCCCAAACATCTTAGGAGTCTCCAGGTAGCTTCATCAGACATTATTTTGAATGTAATGTTTCAAATTTAAGCAGCATATTTTTCTTTTTTTTTAAATCCCAAAATCTAGAAAATTATTGCATGGAGTTATGTGACAATTATACTTCCCCTACAAATGGCTCATATCTGTTTGTAGTCCTGGCCTGCAAATGTGTGTTGGCTTGCAGATTCATCAGCATACCTAATGTTAGTTCAAATTTTTTATACATAATTTAGCACTAAATTGCAAAACGTTGCTTTAGAGAATTAGCACAATTCCTCATTCATGTATACAGAATTGAAAAAAAGAACATGGCTCCGTGGTCTGTATCAGTGCAAGGCTGCATTTTTGGTTTATATGATTAAAATTTTGCTCTGAAGAGATTTAGGCGGTTTTTGTTGCTCCTCTTCTTTATAAGTAATACTGCTGTTGTGAAAATTTCAACCTCCTTAATGCAATTTTTGTAAATCAAATCTTTAAGAGAAAAACACATTTTATTGTAAGACAAGAACAGTGGAAGTGATGGCGAGATATAAAAACTCCTGTATGAGGAAAGGCAAAAGCATCTATTTTTAATTTGAAGTGAAAGTGAGTAGGAATATAAAATTGTTCATAGTATGGCAGTTGTAGGTTCAGATACATTTTTCCTCCGTTTCTCATAGTGATAGGGCTTGGAGGTTCATCTATTAGAACAAAAGGAATTTGTGAACATTAAAAAGGCATACGGGTACTTTTTTCACACTTTTTTTTACAACTGGTAGATTCTGCTGGCACCAGAGGCAATGATGTAAAATTAAGGTGGTTTTAAAGAAGACTGAGCAAATTTGTGGAAGTTTGAGCTCTCAGTGGGTGGTTATCTTAATGGCTTTTTATTTTCATGAGAATCATGGGCAATACAGGTAATCCTCAATTTACGTTAAGTGACCGTTCAAAATTACAACAATGATGTGATGACCCAGGGTGGGATACAAAACAAACACAGTCACAGAAAACAGGTGAAACCCTTTTATTCCTTCAGTTTGCTTCCAAGCTCCGAATATCTTTGATAGAAGACAAAAAAAACGCCCACCTGCAGCACATGAAGAGGAACAAGGCCCTCTCCTCCCGAGGAGACCACGTCTCTCCCTTATTCTCTCCTCCCTGCATGCCCTAGGATGGATAGGGGATGGGCCTGGGTCCTCCTCTGAATGTTCAGCCGGCCTCTGCCCTTCCCCAGCCTCCTCCCCAACGTCCGGAGCCACACTTCCACTCCCTGTCCGCTGTTCCTCCTCTCCCTCAGAGTCAGTCTCCACAGGGGCATGAAGTGACTTCCACACTTATGACCACTGCAGCACCCCCAGAGTTACCTGATCAGAATTCAAACACTTGGCAACTAACTCATATTTATGATGATTTATGATGATTGCAGTGTGTCAGGGGTCATGTGATCTTTTTTTGCGATGTTCCAACAGGCAAACTCAACGGGGGAGCCTGTTTCACTTTACAACAATGTAACTAACTTAACGACTGCAGTGATTTGCTTAACAGCTGTAGCAGGAAAGCTCATAAAATGTAGTAAAACTCACTTAACAAATGTCTGGCTTAACAACAGAAATTTTGGGCTCGATTGTGGTCATAAGCCGAAGACTATCTGTATCTCTTAATACCAGCTGCTAGGGAGTTAACAGTGGAAGAAGGCTATTGCGAACTTCCTGAATGCATCTGGTTGGTCACCTTGGAACACAGAATTCTGGACTAGATTAGCCCACTGGTCTGCTCCAGTAAGCTCTTAATGTTCTTATCTATCTAGTGCATGCTTATGTATATGTGTCTGTAACAAAGCCTACCCTTTTATTCACTGCAAGTGCTGTGCTCATTTTGAGCTATATGATATTATTTGGATAATTACGTGTCTAGAATAGCAGATTGCAAACTGTGACAGTTTGGAGATTGTATAAAAACTGAATATCCCTTTTGAGAACTGCTGATACTAAATATTGCTGAAAGCGTGTTACAGCTATTCAGTAGACAGATCTATTGTGAGATTTAACATTTCAGTTGACCATTCAAGATCCTAAAAGAAAAAGAAATGATTATAGTATGTTAATACCCTTTGCTTTAAAGGCAACACAAGATATATATATATATATATATACAAGTGCAGAATAAATATATGTAATGCAGTAGAAAATAAAAATATATAGCTGCTGTTTGTAAGGGCCCATCAATTAAACAGCATCCTTCATGTGAAAATAGATTTCTTCCTTATCTACAGTATTTTTGTGGTGTGAAACACTGAGATATATTTGCCCAAATTTCTTCTTCCATAAGGCTAAAGGACAAAATACATTCAATATTGCCAAACCAAATGTATGGATGTAATATGTTATTTCAGAGCATGATCTCCGAACTGGAAATTCCCCATTTAAATCCCCGGTAACTCAGGTGATTTGGGGCAATCATCTGTCCAGTATACTGGGTTATGTGGATAATAGTTCTGCCCTGCCTTCCAATGCAGGAGCATTAACTACTGGAGTAATTCTGCTTAAAAATGTTAGTTTGAACATCAGGGTGCCTCTCTGCTTTTTTTCCACTTGGCTGGCAGGTATGATGGAATACTGGGGATTCTAAGGCACAGTGTGTGTGTGTGTGTGTGTGTGTGTGTGTGTGTGTGTACATTCTTACTGCTCACTCTTCTTTTTCTTAAATATATGAACAGCCTTTTTTAAAAAAAATTCCTTACCGGCTTCCTGAACAGACAGAACACCTTTTTATCTGTTCGTGGTAGGTCTGCTTTTGGCTCAGCGGTGTGACTGCTGCATGCTGGTGGCAGCCCTGGCAGGCGAAGAGGAGGAGGAGGAGGTTGGGGGGAGCGCCCCTGTGATGTCACTGGGAAGGAGAAGGCCTGTGAGTGGGTCATTTGGAGGTGAAGCTTTTTGTGAGGAGAGTTCAGGCGGAGTTCAGCTGCATAACATTAAGCAAATAAGGGGTGGCTGGAGGAGCAGCAGAAACCTCCGATTTGGAGAGGGGTGATGCAGGCAAAAGGGGCCCGCCCTGGCCAATTCCTTGCCACAAAAAATGAGAGGGGGTCTGCTTGCTTTTTTTCCTTGCGGCACTCCAGGGATGGAGAAAACACATGATGATGCAGTGTCTGCAGTTTTGTAGCTACAGACAGCTGCTGGAGAGGCACTTTTTTTTTAACGCCGTCCTTTTTCTCTCCTCCCTTCCATTCCTCCTCCCCTTCCTTTATTTCATTCATTCATTCATTCATTTCTCTCTGTTTCCTTCTTCCCTCCTCCCCCAGCCTGCGCTTTTCCACATTTGGTTGGGGCTGCGCAAGACACAGCACGCAGCAGGTAAGGAAAGAGTTAAGCTGGTTCAGAGCCGACTTTTTGAGTCGAGGAAAGATTTTGTGCTGCCTTTAATCTATCAGTCCTATACATCACACACATACATACGCACACACAAAACACATGCGCGTATGTGCTCTCTCTCTGTCTCTTGTCTCTCTGTGTGTGTGTGTGTCTGTCTGTCTCTCTCCCTCTGTCTCTCTATCTCTGTCTCTGTCTCTCTCTCTCTCTCTCATGCACACACACCTCCCTTTTTCCCAGGGAGAGGAGAACCAAGCAGCTAGAGAGAAATCCTTCTACATCCAAGACTATTTAAGGCCTCTGGCATTTTCCCAAGCATTGAGAACCCAACAACACATTTGTGTAATTCTATTATTTTCCTCACTCCCTTTCCCTCCTCTTTCTGCAGTGGGATAGAGATGTAATTTTTATATATGTAAATGTAATCCATGATTACCTTCAGTTCTCTGAGAGATAGGAAAACAACTCTTGAATTCTAGGAGGAACTTATTTTTTTTTTTTTTGTATGCATGTGCGTTTGAAACTTTTTCTTCCATTTTTTCCAAAAAGAGTTACTGCAGAGAACCCCCTTCCCTTCCCTCCTTTCCTCTTGTTAGTTTGGGAGAAGGAAGCATGGAATTGAATGGGAGGTGGAAATGTGTCCAAAATACTATCTAATACCAGGGAGCCTACTTCTATAAAGAATTTTACTCTTCCGAAGGCAGAACGGCTTGGATTCTATTATTTTTGTAAAAGTAAAAATACAATTTTTAATTTTTTTTAATTGTTTGGATTTATGAATCTCTCTTGATTGTGAAGCATAATTCGGGCTAACTTGCTAGCCTAATTTTCAAGGGATTCCTTTGGAATAGAAGAATGGAGATTTGAATATTGTCCTTTGGATGTTTTTTTCAAAACTTTCAGCAAGACCTTCTGTGACCAACCTGGTCTGTTTGGTGGATTCCCCAGCTGCTTTTGGATTCCCTAAATACCTCTCCACCAGGGATCAAGGGGTGGGGGAGTGAAAGCAAGCAAGCAAGAGCAGCACAGAAAACAGAAAACAACCAGTCAACTTCCCCTCAGCTCTGTGAATTAAGTATCACTATAGAATTTTGCTCTTTCATCACCAAACTTTTGTTCTGATTCCCTCCTTCCCATTCCACACTAGATCCCAATCCCTCTTACCCCTTGTTCTGCTTGGAGAAGATGTACGAAAGTGTGGAGGTAGCTGGTTTAAACAGCAGCCCTAATTCCTTCTTCATGATGGATTTTTACAACCAGAACCGTGCATGCTTGATCCAGGACAAAGGAGCTGTGAACCCAAATCCCTACAGCACCCCTGTTCGAAACCAGCACTGGAACAGTTCCAATCACTGTACGTATAATGTGATCCTCCGGGACCTGACCGCGTTAAGTTGACACCCCGTTGCCCTGTTTCCTTATTCCCAGCTTTTAAGGTGACCTTATTAAGAAAGACTAGAGAGCCATATAATGGTGCGGACATTCACAGTATGGGAATCTGTCATCCATGGAATTTGAAATCCTTGGTTGGTTTGTGGCAAGTGAAAACCTATTCTGTTGTATTATAGGATAATTGGGTGGGTGGAGGTGAGAATGAAGGATTGAAAATGCATTGCTTTTGTGGTACTTGGATATTGCTTTTACAAAGGTATGCATATTGAGATTTTGCTTTCCTTCTCTTTTTTCCCCTTCCTCCTTTTCCAATGGTAAAGGACCTCCCAATATACTTTTCCCCTTAAATGCATCACATCTTGTTTTAATCCATTTTAAGTGTTGAATTCTGCTTTGGTTTTTGGTTTTTTCTTCTTCATTTTATGAAAATCCGCAAGAAAGCAGAGTGAATCCATTAAAAAAATAGAAATCCATATTAGAGCAAGCGTATTATGGTATTTAAAATAATTTTTCATGAATTGAGCATTTCATTCTAATTCTTGTGAAACTTTATGTTATCATCACCCAGACTGAAATACCTTCCTCCACAATTGCAGGGGGGAAAACTGTCTCTGTTCTTCACATATACATTTTAGTACTTTCCCCACCTCTTCTTTGAGTCTTTATCAGTTCCCGGTTTTAAATAGCTACTTCCACAACCTGTTAATTTGTTCCTTCTGTTGTTAAGCCATGCTCTCTAAATAATACTTGAAACTTAAATTTGTAAAGGGTGTGTGTGTGTGTGTGTGTGTGTGTGTGTGTTGGAAAAATATGAACAAATTTTAGGGTTAAGCATATATAAGAAAGACTTGTGGTGCCAAATAAGCTCCCCTCATCTCTTTTTTCCCATCTTGGTGATCTGATAAGATCTCTGACAAAATCCAATTAACTAAAGAGTACACCACATTTTTAATCTTTCTATATATATACCTAGGTGAATTGCCTCTAGGTGGGTGAGCTAGCAAGCGGAAAAGGGAAAGTAGCATTTTGAAAAATAATCAAAAGTTGGGTGTAGTTCTACAGGATCTTTTTCAGAATGTTTTTTTTTTAATATTGCATGCACCCCATTGTAATCTTCCCTCTGCTATGAACATTCCTTATTAAAATGGCACATTTTTCTGCTGAAAATTTTTGAATGCACTTTCTTCTCTAGCTTAACTATTTTCTTTAAAAGTAAATATTATTGTTTCTAATACCTTCCCTAATATCTATCCCAGGTCTTACCTGGAATGTACAATGTGCTTATGATTTGGATTTAAATTGTATATATTTCCTTCTATCTCTCATTTTTTTCTCTTCTTTCCCAGAGAGATGTAGGTTAGTTTGTTTTGAAATTAATTTCTTTCCAAAAGGTTGGATATGGGTGGAGACAGGGAAGGGGAAAATCTGTGCACAGTTTGACTCTGACTTGAGAAACAGCATTGAAGGTGTAGTTTGCAGCAATAAAAAAAAACTACTTAGATAAATTGTTATAATGTCTTGCACTGAATGATAAACTTTCTCTTGGAGAACCACCCACCAAAGTTGAGAGAAATAAGCACTTCACAGATATAACATTATGCCTTTTAAAATAGTTGTTGCATAAATTATTTTGATTTACTAATAACCTTTAATTCCTGATTTATTCTTCAGCGGGAAGATTTAAATCAAGGGATAAATATAAGTTTGGATTCTTCATTTGCAACATGCTTTCTAGTACCTAACACCTTTGTTTTTATGGACAATATTAGACTATAGGTCCATTTTGTCTTTTCCTAACAATAAAAGTTTCTGAGATTCTCCCTAAAAATTATATATTCTAATTTAGAGACAGTTGTACAATCAACAGAATTGAAGGTTAAGGTTTTTCTTGGACCATACCATTTCAGCCTAGAGATGAAAAGCTGCTGTGTTCAATGCTTCCTTAAGGGATGTTATTCTATCCACAGAAAATCAGCATGTCAAGAGTTGAGTTCTGGCATAATTTTCCTAATATGCTATTTCCTATATGCAGAAAATGATTCCACTTAATCTTTCTTATTGATCAATACACAACTGTCTTCCTGTAGTGAATAATCCAGGGCAAGTTTGACAAGTTGGTAATGCTTATTGTTTGAGTCTGTTCCAGACAGTCCACACAGTGATATATAAAGCCAGACTGTGCTATCTCCATTTTGCAAAAGACTTGAAAATACAAACTGTCTAAGACAATTTGTGAGTCCATGTCTCACAGGAACCATGAATGAAGGAAATCTCAGCTATAAGAGTGATCCCTCTGAATCATAGCTTAAAGCTATGATCTACCTCAAAAAAATGTGTGAATACTGATATTTCTGTTTATATCTTTGTTCATGTGCCAATCATCTCTGGTAAAACAAGAACAAGCTAATGTAAGATTTTAGTGAAGCCAATGACATAGAGAAATGTTAATAACAATCTTGGTGTATTGTCTTTGCAAAAAATAGTTTTGGAAAATGTAAAAATTATATTGGATCTTACATAACAGATAGGGATGAATCTCTGGTATTGCAGTAATAACTCTGCTCAACCATTGTTATCATAATTTCTCTTCCTCATAAGAACATTCTACATAAAGCAACACCACTGTATAGTAAACTTCTTGCAGGCCTGACTATTCAGTACCAACAACTATTCTTTCAAGTGAGAAAGCTAATATTATAGAGCATCTTCTGAACTGAATGCTAGAACAGAAAGTTAGGATATACATCTCTGTGTAAATCAGCAAATTCATAAGAACCCTAGTGGCACTTCTTCTGTCCCACAATTAGTTATCTGCTTATGCTATAGTTGAGTTCATATAGAATCATAGGGACAAGAATGTAGCTATATTTGTAACATGTTAGATAACAGACTTATTAACGGGGTTGCAAGGAGGATAAAATGAATAATCCCCTATGAACCACTCAGAAGACTTGGGTGGAAAGAAAGGATATAATTGGGGGGGATCATTTTGCTGCAATCCCTTCTCTTTCTAAGACTCTGTATGTCAAGTAGGTGGAATTTGGACAAATACAGTTGTCCCAAATCCACTAGTAATTCTAGGGCTGAGATTGGTCCTGAATCTTGGTTCCTTGAAGATTCCAATAGGTTAATTTATTGCTCATTCATTTTTTTTAACCACAGATTATCAACCTAATCATGGTTCCTTGTCTTTCCCTAAAGTTTATGGATTTATTTAAGATAGACTTCTCCTGTTAAATGGTTTATCGTATCTATATCCTTTATCGGAGTATAGATAAAGCAATGTAGACCTGATAAACATTTTTAAAAGACCCTTCTTATGTCAAAAGGCCTAGCCTTTTGGTTCTCAGATATATAGTGTCCCATAGAAGAGGCATTACATGAAACATTTACATGTTCTTTCATTTTAGCTACTGCTTTGGACAAGTTAGGGTAGAGCAAATGTGGCTGCATTTGTCACAAAGAATTAACAAAAATGTATAAAAAATCTTCAGGCATTAATATTGAAATATACAAGATTATAAAGAATGTTAAAATAGAGAAGCATATATTTATTAAAGAAGCTATAGCTAAAAATGCATGCTCTCAAGCAGTTTGAAATGCCATTAAATAAGCAAATCCTCACAATCAAATGCAGAATCTGACTTGCTTAAACATAGGTTCCTTTCAGCCTCCCAGTTCAGTATTCACATGTACGGTATGCAGCTCATGGTGTGACCACATGTGAGGAAAGCTATCTGAGCACAGCATGTAAGCTATATGTATAGACTAATTTCATGTTCGTATTTTAATTATTTTTATTTTTTTTAAATTGTTCGCTGCCCAGATGGTGAGATGGGTGGCCATATGAAATTAATTAATTAATTAATAAACAAAAATCGTATTGTTTCCTGTGAAAGAAAGCAAAGGAATAAAGATTTGTGAGGCAGAATACATGATTACTACTATTAATATTACAAATTATTTAATGGCTTTTCTCCTCTTTTCCTGTGTTTCTTCAAGTATCAAAATGACAACAAATTAAAAATCAACAACTCTTTCTCTCCAAAGGGGATTTTTCGTATCCTTTACACAACTAGGACTAATAGATGTTGGAAGAAAATGCTATAGTAAAACAGCTGCCCTGGAGATTCCCTTTGGCCTTTAATCTGCAAGTGGGCTCATTTTAAGAGCTGTTTTTATTGGATCTTTTCTCCCCCCCTCCCCGCTCATCTTTGAAAAAAACACTTCTCCTAAATGCTTGACATCCCCTCACTCTCTACATTGGATTGGCTGGGGAATTGTCTTTCAGCCCCACTTTTCTTCTCTGGCAGTCAGGTTTGTTTGCTTTGCTTGGCTCCTGGTATTTTGTTCCCCTCTCCTGTGAATAGACTAGCGAATAAAACAAGAGAGTTGCCCCCTGGGATAGCTGCTCTGCCGATTTCCACTCAGGTTCCACTCCTTGCCACCCCTATGGATGTGTTCCTGCTGTTTTAAAGGAAAACAGAATAAAACAGAACCGCCCCTCTTTCAAATTTGTAGCATTGTAAGTGAATGCATATGGATACATGAATATGTGTGTAGTTCAAGGATTTTTTTTTTTTTCTGCATATGGAGGGGGAGGGAATATTTGCTATTTGTCATTTTCATTCCCCATTTGACGTAAGCTTTTCCCATGAGAAAATCAGGGGGTGGGAAAGAAAGAAACCCCATATTGGGCTGCAGTCTTTGGGGAATTTGCGTTCTCCTTTTTCCTTGGTAGTTTTCATCTCTGCCTTTGAAAAACGGCTGGGAGGGATGGGCAGGCAGCAGGAGGGAGCTGCAGAACCGGAAGTCAGGGATGTCTGCAGAGGGGTTATTTATAGCTGAAGCTGGCTTTCTTGATGCTTTGCATGGCGCAGAAGGGAAATCTCTACCAGTTCCGTAAGGCTCACAAGGGAAATCCTTTTGGCACAGATTTAAATGGGAAAGGGAGCCATACACCATCAGAAAAGATGGTGAAGTTTATCACAAGCTCTAGGACTTCCTTTCTTTTTCTTTCTTCTTCATGGGATATTTTTTTTAAAGACCCAGATAACAGTCCATATTTGCTAGACTTTCCCTGCATTTTTGGATTCATACTTATTTTGTATGTTCTCCTGCACATCTATTGTGTTTTATGTTTGTGTACTATACACAAAATTATAACAATTAATTATGCAGTATGTTATGCACTAATCATACTTCAGTCCCAAATAGCGTAATTTAACACATAAAACAAGTTACTTTGCAGTGAATATTGCATAATTTGTTTTCTTTTGTTTTAAATGTGGAGTTTTCTTATAAGAACAATAGGGATGGAGAATGTGCAGTATCAGGTAATAGGAACAGTGATTATTAAGTATATAGATAATCAAAGTTCATACTTCTAATCTTAGGAAATTTGTTCCAGGGAATTTTTTTTGGTTATTTGGTTATGTTACCAAAAACTAAAACTGGAAATTATTTGGCGGAAGAAATAATATTTTGTTTGCTTTTACAGGAAGTCAAGCTAAATGCAATTTCAAAGCCCAGATGTTTTAACCTTTGTAGGGCTTTTATAGAGACATAAAATGGATTGCTGACAACGTACGTAATATTTAAGAATCTTTTCAGAGTTAGGCTTGATGTGCCTTCATTGATAACTGCTCTATAATACATTGATAACTTTCTTTGCCAAGATGTGCTGTATTCAGCAGTTACAGAGTAGGACTAAAGTTAATTTGCATGTTTAACAAACCTTCTCCAACTAGCATTCATTAAAAATATAACCAAAATTCTATCTTCAGATTAAGAAAACAGAATAAAATTATAAAAATTAAATGAACAGGAACACATAGGTGTAGAATTTCAGGGGAATATGACAGATTACTGTATATTATTTTATTCATATTTAGTAGAAGATGCTTTAATTCCTTCAACTCAAAATATATATACCTTACTTTTTTGATTATTAAAAACAAGTACCATGGTAAAACTTTTGCAAACAAAAATTGAAGTGGCTATTAAATCAGTCTCCTTTTTTTTTTAAGCAAATTTGACTTTCACCTCAATTCATATTTTTAACAGAATTGAGGAAATATAACCAGAATAAAATATGAAATATAACCAGTCCAATATGAAGAGTATAGCTAAGTATAACTAAGTTTGTTTTAAAATAAGAAACAGCTTCAGGAGAATTTCTTAATTGATGTATGAGAACAATTACTTTTCAGTTTTTTTATATAACTATAAACATTTATTTTTATAAAACATAAAATGCTACATATAATTCCTGATGGGAATTATATTAATATGTTGATAGCTATAATTGTCCTAATAGACATTAATTCAGTCTGGAAGATACAATTGTCAAAAACGTGATGATAAATAAGAACTGAAAGCAATAAAAGCTATTAAGATTCTGAGGAGTAATAAAGCACTAGAGTTTTGATTTATGTTAGGAACAATATTAAAATATTTCCAAAAGTAAGCCAGAAAATTAGCAGATTTTTCTCAAAATGAATTATGATATCAAGCACTCAGTAAAATTTGATGCTTATAGATTTAGGGCCAATGTTTGATTCTTGGTCATTGATTTGATTTGATTTGATCATTCGTATTGTAATTTTTTTAATGGCATTGTGACTCAATTTAGTTAGCATCTAAGAATACACACTGATCTTAATCAGGCTTCTTAATGTGCAAGAATCCAGCAGGGTGATGCAGGTGCCAATACATGCCAATACATCCTAGGTTGCATCAACAGAGGGGTAGTATTATGATCACACAAAGTGGTTAGTACCACCACTTTAACAATAACAGAGTAAGAGTTGGAAGAAACTTGAAGGTCTTCTACTCCAACCCTTGGCTCAAGCAGGAGACCCTATACCATTTTAGTCAAATGTCTATCTAGTCTCTTTTTAAAAGCCTCCAGTAATGGAGCACCCATACTCCTAAAGGCAAGCTGTTCCACTGGTTTATTCTTATTTTCAGGAAATTTCTCCTTAGTTTTAAATTGTTTCTATCCTTGGTTAGTTTTCATCGATTGCTTCTTGTCTTTCCTTCTGATGCTTTGGAAGACAGGTTGACTCCCTTTTCTGTGTGACATCCCCTCAAATATTGGAACATTGTTATCATGTCACCCCTAGTCTTTTTTTTTCACTAGACTAGACATGCCCAATTCTTTGTATGTGTTAGCATCTAGCCTCCTAATCATCTTCATTGCTCTTCTCTGCATTTTTTCTGGAATCTCAACATCTTTTTTTATATTATGGACACCAAAACTGGATACAGTATTCCAAAAGTGGTCTTACCAAAGCATTATAAAGTTATACTAACACTTCACATGATGATGATTATATCTCTCAGTTAAAGTAGTCTAGGGATTTCATTTGGCTTTTTTGGTAGCTGCAGTACACTGCTGGCTTTATACTGCAGTGGTAAGAGCACATTTGGACTACTGCATCCAATTTTGCTTACCACATTCAAAAAAGATGTTGAGACTCTAGAAAGAGTGAAGAGAAGAGCAACAAAGATGTTTAGGGGATTGGAAGCTAAACTATAGAGTAAACAGTCACAGAACCTGGAAATGTCCAGTCTAACGAAAAAAAGAACTAAAGGTGACATGATAGCATTCTTTCAATATTTGAGGCACAATTAGAGAGAAGAGGGAGACAATCTCAGATAAGACAAGAAATAACAGATGGAAGCTGAACAAAGAGAGATTCAACCTAGAATTAAGGAAAAAATTCTCTTAGTGAAAACAATCAGTGGAATGGCTTGTCTTCAGTAGCAGCCACAACTTCTATAGGTGCTTCACCACTAAAGAAGAGATTGGACAGCAATGATTTAGGGTCTCTTCTTGAGCAGGGAGTTGGACTAGAAGACTTCAAAGTCCCTTCCAATTCTGTTGTTCTGTAATTGCGTAATTAGATTCCTGTAGGAATATGTGAGAAAAGACACAACAGTTTTAAAATTTGCATGCAAGTGCTACATTCAAGTCTAATTCCTTTCACACATATGTTTGTGCAGACCTTGATGATCAGCTCAGAAAACTTGAAGAGACACTGTATGAATAAGTGACTTGAAAGTGGCCTCCAACAACTTGTATCTGTTTTGTGAACCATCTTTATAATGGTTCTCCTATTGATAGTTTTGGGTGGGTGGTATTTTTGTCTTTACAAATCTCTTTTATTTGTCCAAGTCTTTAAAATAATATTTATATATTGGGCTGTGCATAAATTGTACTTAGGTTTTTATTGTTGCTATTGTACTTAGGGAGATGTATAAAGCAACTATTTGGAAAATTAGTTGCTCTATATCAATGGTGGCTAACCTTTTTGGGCTCCTGTGCCAAAAATTTCACACGCACCAGTGCACACGCACTCATGTGCCAGCACCGAGAATGCAATGCACAACCCCTCTCCACGGCCCCTGTGCATGCGTGCGCAATCCCCTCCTTCCCGCCCCCCCCTTACCTGCACTGTGCTTCACAGCTGATTTTTGGGCTGGTTTGAAGCCTTTTCCAGCCTCCCAGAGTACTACAGGATGTGATGAAATGGACCTATAATTTGTCCTGAAAAGCCTTGCAGAGGTTTCTTCCAAGCGTCTGGGAGGCTGAAAAAGACCTCAAACCAAAAAAAATCAGCTATGAGGTGCGCGCATGTGCAGTGAGGTAAGTTTGCCTGCAGCTCACATGCCAGCACAAATGGCTCGGCATGCCACTTGTGGCACACATGCTATAGCTTTACCATCATGTCTC
Source organism: Pseudonaja textilis (assembly GCF_049901715.1). NCBI lineage: Eukaryota > Metazoa > Chordata > Lepidosauria > Squamata > Elapidae > Pseudonaja > Pseudonaja textilis. The sequence continues at coordinate 92,580,945 of NC_142008.1, forward strand.
TATATCATTAAAATAAGTTTGACCAGCAATATTTTATTACAAGCCAGATTTGTAGGGTTTGGGCAACACCAGAAGATACAATTCATTGATACACTTGAAAGATACACCTAAAAAATTGATTCAGATTCCAGAACCTTTCATGCATACGCCAGAAGCCACTACTCAAGTGTGGTTTAATTTATTGATTAAAATCATTGTGAAAGGATCTAGTTGCAGAAGGTATAAGATATCAAAAACACACAAGATTTCTCCTCTCCTTCAAGGCCATCTCCTGTCACCAAAGCAAATCCTCTTCTGATCGTTAACGTGCTTCATTGTGTCCAGAGTTAATTTTTTGCTCCTGTTTTTTTGATATTGGCTAGTTCCCTCATTTAAAAGCTTAATGCTCTATTTTAAACATCTTCCAGACTTTGAATAATTTGAAGGCATGGGATGGATGAAGGGGGCACTGCTAAAAGAAGAGGTGTGGTGAGGTTGTTCTGTTCAGTTTTTATTTCAGAAATACAGACCTAGTTGAACAGGAAAAGAATGATCTAGTGTCTTAAGTTTTGGAGATTCTACTTTGGATTCAAAAAGTTCTAGATCTATCCTTTGGCATTTTCAGGTAAAACCAGAAATATTTTTACCTGAAAACCTGAGCTAGTCAATTTTGCCAATAGAGGATTTGGCTGCAGTTTCCTAGGTTCCCAAACCTTTACGTCAGTTGTACCCTTTGTATTTTGGTTGGAAATTCATATTACTGAATGTTCCTTCAGCAATTTTAAATGTCTCCACAAATTTAAAAATAGCATATAAGAAAAAAGCTAGGTTATCTAGATTTTCTCTCTGAAATATACTTTTCAGTTGTACAGGAAACTGTATTATTTTGTGTGGAGCAGGAAGCTCAGTCAAATGAGCATTTTCAATTAAGACAAATAACAAATACATGAGTTCAATAAGAATAAAGTTTCAGATTCAGTTCTTCCTTGGACAGCCTATCATAGCCAGTCCAGGGGTGGGATGCTACCAGTTCTGCCCGGCTCTATAGAACCGGTAGCACTGAAGAGCAGCAAGCACAGAACTGGTTCTGTGTTTGCTGCTGTTTGGCCACCCGCCCGCTCGGGCTCTTACCTGACCTTTATTTCCTGCTTTTTCAACCTCAGCTGCTTTGCGCAGCACAGCTGAGGTTGAAAAAGCAGGAAAAACGTGCTTTTTCAAATGCTGTGCACCCATGCGCAGCACTTATCAGCTGTCTGGGCGGCATGGCATGCGTGTGCAAAACGTAATCACCGAACCGGTAGTAACACTGGTTGAATCCAATCCCTGAGCCAGTCCTATATAATATCACTCTTATGAAGATGAACCAAGAATGCGAACTCTTCTTTTTTTCCTATAGAGGCTAGAGTTAATACTTTATACAATTATGAGAAATATAATATGTAGCGAGGGTAAATTGAGGAAGGCTAGATTTCCTTGAATCTGAAACATCCCAGGGCATTATGGTCCTGCACTAACTTGTTCTTACTGTATTTAATGGGTGAAAATGAGATAAGATATCATGCTGTGATAAGACTACTTTTTTCTATTCTGTTCTCTTTATCAACTTTATCTTGTCTTGCTTTTCTGCACACCTTTTTAAAACCAAGATCTCTGGTAGTATACCCATTTTAGTCTCGCGATAATTTCAACACTAATTTTTCACACATATATGGGATGAAGTACTTGGGTTGTGCATTGGATTGTATCTGCTATCATCCTTGTCCAAACTGTAATTGTAAATGAGAGGCTTTCTGGCTAGATTCTTTCCTCTACCGCAAATACTTAGGAAAGCCTCTATTATCTCATGTTTTCTTAAGTTTTAGGCTTATCATAATAATTACTGAGATAATGTATGAAGAAATGCTTTGAACTCTCAAAAGTAATTGTGGTCATTAGGCCTTCTATCTTTCAACTCAGCTATGTTATCACAGTTTCCCTCCTAATGTTTTGTAGTCCCAGATTTTTAAAAAAACATCATATGTTTACTTACAAATTAACAATGAGGCCCATTAGGAAGTTTTCTTGCACAAGGCCTGCTGAGAAGGAAAGTAGCACAAGAAGAAAGTGCCAATGTGTATTTATTACTTTCTCCCCCATTCTGCCACACTTAATATCACCTTCCCTTTGCCCTTATTTCTTTTCTATGAGGTTATTAGTGCTGTAGGGCAAGGGAATCTTCAGAGAGCAACAATAGGTTACTTCAGTCTTTTGATGAAAGAGTGTAATATGTCTTGATATGGATGGTTTAGTGTAAAATGCCTCTGTAGCTTAATTTTGTCTTAGTTAAGGAATAGCACAAAATATGTTTGATAGCCATCCACCGTAGGATTAGTTTAAGGCCTGTGCCTGCTCAGTTGTTTACCTCTTGGATCTAAATAGCAAGTATTCAGGAGAGGAAGAGTTTATTATGCAATATGAATAATAAAAATAAACAATCCAGAACAACTAATAAATAGAAGTAAAAAAGAAAAAGGAAGTTATGATTTCATTGGACTTTTACCAGGAAAAGATAAGTAAAACATAATAATGATATCAGATTATAACAATAAGATATGATGATAAGATAGAGTTATGTAAATTTAAAAATGTTTAAAATCATGTGTTTTGTTTGATTCCTGTGTGCCAATATCAATTCTTAATTCAGAAACTGGGAGTTATATGGGAGAGGTTTATAAAAAAATCATTGAAATGTACTTTTTTAAAAAAATTGTGAATCCATGCATATGCTATCACAATTCTGAGTACTTGCTCCACTAATTGCTGCATTTCTACATGCAACTGTAAGCAGTTACAGATTTCCTCCTTGACTTGATATGAGTTCTTTCATACGCTCCCTGGTATAACAAGTGATAGCTTTTTTTTTAATGGAATGTAAAAGTAAACATTTTTTTTTCCAAGGGTTTTTGATTTGATCTAGTCAAACAGTGGCCACACAAAAAGACCCCATACCATTTCATTAAAAGGAAATTAAAAGTGCTATTTGTGAGAAAGCAAATTCTCTCTTTGGGACTTACAGACAGGTTAATAAAGAAATGCAGCTTGTTTGCTTGCTGGATGACTCTCAGTGGAGGAGTTGGAGAAGGCTCTTGGCCAAATTGATGAGATGTAATAATATTGCTAATGTCTCCCCTGCTCCCCTCCCCCCAGTGTTTGCAGTGAAATAGGTACCAGATGAGAATCTGTAGATTCCATTTTGAGTGTGTGTAAAAGAAGGAGATATGTTAGAAACTAGATAGGCAATTGTGTGTGTGTGTTTGTGTGCGTGTCTGAAAGCTATTTACTTTCCTTCTAATAACATATTATACATTTTGTACCCTAAGCTCATGTAGGCTTCTTTGTACATAACTTTATAAATTGTGGGATGTGGCTTTTTCCTGATATACCACTTTGATATCTGTTTATTCTTATTTTGAAATATAAGTACATTCTTATACTGACCTCTGGAAGTTCTTGGATATTATTATGAGATGTAAACTAGTATCTTTCATACAGACTCAGTAAAGGGGAAAATGAATGGTGGATCAGCTTCATTGAAATGTGTTGGTTCATCTGTTTTTGCCCAAAGGTGCTCAGAACATGCTGTAGGACAGATGTTGTGTATATGACACTATCATGAGGTCTTTAGGCTTGGCCTTCAAGTTACTTGAATATGACTTCCAGAATTCAGGCATTCCTCAACAGATAAGTATCCTTTGAAAAGAATATTCTAGATCACCACTAGTGTTTTATCCTAGTCTTGAACTGTTTTTCTATTTGACCGACATCTTGGAATAATAATAATATTCAATGCTGACTGACTCTCAATAACTCTTAATGACTATTTGAGACTAATTTAAGGTTAGCCACAAACTATAAATACTGAATAAATTTTATTTGTAAATGTATCAGGCCTAATAACTATAGGTGACTCATGATGTACTTAGCAATTTCCATTTCTAAATAAGTTAAGGTTATTAAGTGAGTTGTGCTGGATTTTATGACCCATTTTGCCACAGTTGTTAAGCAAATCAGTTGTTAAGTTAATCTACCTTCCCCCATTGATTTTGCTTGTCAGAAGCTGGCTGTGAAGGTCACAAATGGCAATCAGATGTCCCTATGATGCTATATCTGTCACAAATGCATGTTGGTTGCCAAGCACCCAAATTTTGATCATGTGACTATGGAGATATCAGTTGTAAGTGCATGGGGCTAGTCATAAGTCATTTTTTTTCAGTTAGCATAACATCAGTAGACATAAGATGGTTAATTGCAAATGGTCATTGTAGCTAATCATTGTAAATCAGGGATTTCCCTGAAATGCTGTCATAACAGTAATAACAGTTCAGGGAGGTAAACTTAATAAACAAAATTACTACAGCAAGAAGAGAAACCCATTCATGGAAAATTATTAGCATTCCAGATACTCCTGTTTTGAAGCCACAGCTGTAGACTTTGAAGTCTTCCCTCTGTACTGATACATTTAGAAGGAGGTATATTTTGTAATGACTTAGAGGAATGTATTGCCAAGGGTGAGCCCATTGCTCTGTTGAAGCTCCTGGCAGAATGTTAGTTAGCCCCGAATCAGGAATAAGGTAAGTTTTAAGACACTGGGCTCAATGATTTTTCTTGCCTCCCTGGTTTGTGTTATCTGTTTGCTGATATTTCTAAAAGACTGGCTCTCTGCGCTTTCCAACCAGCACAGGAATGCGAAGCATGCTGGGGCCCTTCTATGCTGAGATCTTATCATTAGCCAGGAAGCTACATACAGCCCTTGCCTCCCAGCCACACCCTGAGATGCAGCTCTGAATCAGAAAGGAGAGAGGTCAAAGTCTTCTTTTCCCCCAGTCCAAATTACTCCCAACCTTTGAATTTTAGATCCTGTCCTTTTAGCTAGATTCTCCAGAAATGAACTATGTGGAATAAATAATATACAAAAACATACAATTCTATAACTCTTATAATTCTAAAACTCTTACAATACTTCCAGGCGTTGTTGAAAAGAGTAAAGATGAAGCAAGTAATCTAATACATGACATGGCCACCAAATGGGATAGGTTAATAGAGCCCAAAATTTAAATCCACGTTGCCAACCCAAATCCCTTATGAAATAGACATAATACAATATTCTTTTATGTCATTATGAGTTAAATAGCTTTAAAAAAAAATTATATCAATTTTATCAATATTATAAGCAAGCTTGAAACCTTATTCAAGAAAAGATAGATCTACTAAATAGATATATGCTGTTTTATAGAATGTATAGATTTTTCCTCCATCTAAAGATCCTTTTGCAAATGTAAATTATTCTGAATAAAAATTTATAATGGTCCATGGCTTTTTAGTAATCAGTGGCGGATTAAGGCTCACTGGTACCCTAAGCACTGACAAATCTTGGAACCTCCCCTCATACAAGATTTTTTTTTATAAATCTTCATTGGATTTTTTTTTCTTTCTCAACTTAGTGGTGCCCCCTTTGGGCCTGGTGCCCTAAGCGTGTACTTAGTCTGCTTAATGGTTAAGACACCACTGGTGGTAATGGAAAAGACTGGAGCCCTAACTCTGCCCTCAGTGATCACATAAAGTGTAAGGAGAACTCAATAATTTTAGGGGGCCAAGACCTGCTTTCAATTGCCACTGCACCAACTGATTTTAATAATCAAGAAAGCAATGAGTAGTCATAAGTTTTCACTGCCTATTTGGCAGTGTTGGCTCTGTCATTGAACAAATTGAGACAACCATAAAGGAACAGACCACAGTACAGAGATGCACAAAATGGCCCCATAATCTCACATAGCCTGCAAAATCTTGAGGATGTTCTGAAGAGCCTGCCAAAAATTGGATAAATGGAGCAGACAAATGTCCCCTTGTTAGAGTTTTTGTTAGGAGGCTTTTGTTACTTATTTTGATTTAATGTATAATAATTATAAATGTTAGTTTATTGTTTAAATTTCTCCATGTATAACTAAACAAATATGCATATCTGCACCCTTTTTCCTCTTGACAATAGACATCTTAGTTTCAGAATGAGATAGTGTTAATCAAGCAGACCGGAATCCCAATATTTTGTATAATCTCTCTTTTATTGAAGCTGAAGGTTATATTTTTGGTATTGTTCTTTTTTTAGAATGGTTGGTATATACATCTTAGGCATGGGACAGAATGTGATTGTTCTTATATTCCATATATCATTTACTTTATAAGAATTGAGTGCTATTAAATTAAGTACTGGATCTGAGCAAGCTGTTTTATCTTCTCTCTGTCCTTGTTCCAAGACTATAAGAATTAAGTGCAAACACTACCAGCTACAATAGGTTGTGCACAAGGGTATCTGTTGATCCAGCTGCGAGATATAATGTTTAGATGTAATATCAGAGACAAGGGTCCTGTTTATTCAGTGACATCTCAGTGGATCAGAGGTAGAGAGTCTGGTGTATGGCGAAAAACATGCAGTCAGCGTGAAGTTGCCTGAGTGTTGCTTGGGTTTCCTGTGTAAAGGGCTCAAGGAAAGCAAAGTTTTGTGGATTTTAGGAAAGCAAATGAAGCTGTTATTCCTCTTAGAAAGAAAGGAGGATTCTCTTGGATGCAGCCTTAATATCTGGTTCAAAGCCAAACTTCTGTTTCCACACTTATCTGTTTGAGGGGAAAGGAAACAGAAGGCTAGTATAAAATATAAAATATGGAGATTCTCCAAGGCAAGCACATGCATACAATCCCTTGTTTATTTTAAATTAATATATGTCAATAAGTCCCTGCCTTACCCTGAGATGAAATTAACCTTGAATTATTTACAGGGGGTGGGGGTAGTTCTGTTCTTACTTGTTCTTGCTCTGTTTTTTCCTTTTTGGGTGTTCACCTGACAGTGGTTTCTATGAGGCAAGACATTATTCCCTTCCCTTCCCATGGTGATGGAAAAATGAGGGCAAAATTATACTGAGAGTTTTTTTCCTGGAGATTTCATAAAATGTCTAGTTTGCCCCTTATATTTATTTCATAGCTATAGGATGCTTTGGACAAGACCAAAGGATGGCCTCTGCTTTTCATGATGAAGCTCAGCCTTTCATTCACTTTATTATATATGTAGAAACAGAAAGATCACCTGATGAAGTTATTAGACCTTGTTCTTTCTTAATTTTATTTTCTGTAGAGAGGGTGAGAATTCTTGTGTGTGAGAAGAACATTTTCTCATTTTTATTTAAAATAAAATCGTAGGTTCCTTGCCTTAATATTGCGAACTATGTAGTGTGATTCTTTTTTTTTTTACATAAAACTTAAGTTCTACCACTAAAAAACCGTAAAAAAAATAATGTGTAGTCCAGCCTTTTTCAAACAAGTGTCCTCTGTATATGTTGGGAATTCTGGAAGTTGGGGGTTATTGTCTCTGAAATGGATGGTATAAAATCTCAGAATAGAATTCCAGTGATTGAAAGCAAAAAGTCCTGTTCGGTTCCCTTTAAAGTGGGGATTGGTACAGAAAGACCCCAAGGGCACCACTTTAATTAGCATCACAGAAAGCAGAAGTAGCTAGTAATCTAAGGATATCACTGCTAATTTCCTCTATAACAGAGGTGTCAAACTCGATTTCCTTGAGAGCCACATCAGGGTTGTGTTTGACCTTGAGGGACTGTGGTGGGTGTGGCCAGGATGGGCATAGCCAGCTTGATGTCACTCATGTCAGGATGCCTATGGTGGCCCAAGTGATGTGCCAGCGGAAACTGGCTCCTGAGCTCTTGTTTTTGGCTGTGACGGCCTCCTGCAACCCTCTGCCAGTGAAAATGGAGCTGGGGGAGGGGGCATTGAGCAGCTTTTGCGAGCTCCATTTTTGGCTGGGATGGCCTCCTGCAACCATCTGTCAGCAAAAATGGAGCTCTGTTTTTGCTGACAGAGGCACCACAAGCTGGTCCTTCACTATTTCCAGGGCAGCCCCATGGGCCAGAATTAAGCCCACGGGCTGGATCTGGTCCCCGGATCTTGAATTTGACACCCCTGCTCTATAACCTCCCTTAGGGAAATTAATCAAAAACTTCCTATCAATGGAAGCAACATAATTTCTTTCAGGCAACTGGTTTAAAATGATATATTGACCATAGGGTGATAGCCAAGTCTCTTGAATTATCCAATTGATAAATTTCAGTTATAGACACTTAAGTTATATAGAGGTTATATTCTTGATAAGCTGCTTGATTAAAAAAAGTGCCAAGTTAAATTTCTACTTTTTTCATAAAGTTGAAATTTACAGGAATCTATCTAACAATCAGCCACATCTCAAGTAGCTTTGTCATTTTTCACTTGTGTGGTAAGCTTAATGGTTTCTTAAATAATTGCAGGAGGCCAGCTAGGGTCAAAGCTAGGAACCACCATTAACAGGTTAGATTTGATAGCTGTTACACAGTATTAAATAGCTCACAAAAATGATTGACTCATGACTTAGACATGATTGAAATCTTAACCCTGAACCAGATTTTGGAGCTGAAGTGGCAATATGTCATTGGAAGCTGTAGAATTTTTCTCATGTCTGCTTGTATTGGCTTCTCAAGTTGGCCATAGCAGTTTCTCCCAATTCTTTTTCAACATGTTACAGGTTTTCCCCCCTCAAAATTAAAAAAAAATATATCCTGAGACTATTTTTCTTTATTTAATGTAGAGGTTCAACATGCATCAACTGACTTGGTTTGGGTTAAAATATATTTTATATTAAATGATGGCTTGGAGAATTTAGTGATAAATTTCTAACTGGGAATGATCTTGGATTTTTGTATTCCATAAGATCAATCATATCTCATGTTGATGCTGATTAGCCATGTAATAGGAATCACTAAATAATGCCCCTAAATAATTTGTTGTGATGGAAGTAGGGGAGATTTGCATTGTACATGTATTTTCCAAAAGATGTTAACTTCCATAGATATTAAACAGCAATTTTATATTTACCATCCTTTATGCTGACAATGTTTTAGCATGTTGTACCAAATTCAGGTTGGCTTTTGATTGAGCATTCTAGCAGCATATTGCCATGACAAAAATATAAAAAATAATTACTTAAAAATGAAAGTGGGTTTTTTTTACTAAATGTTGTGCCAGCTGCCACTATTGGTACAAAATTAATGACATTCAACTTGAACAGATCAAGGTTTTTAAATATCTAGGAATTTATTTTTTAATCTATCACAGCTTGGAAGCAACAAATTCAAGGAACCACAGGGTATACCTTGAGCCTTCCAATTCCGTAAATAGATTTACTAGTTGCAACAATAAAACTTGGTTTCTGCAACAGTAAATTATTTAGAACCAAGATGCTAAGGCTCTTGCTTTTTGAGGACAGTTTTTGCATTTATAAAGATACAAAGGCCTTAGAAGCAATTCAGTTAAAAACGTATGTGTCCTCAGTCGATGCCAAATGTACTTATTTGGCGTGAGCTGGACTTCCTGTTTTGAAGCACCCAGGATAATTTGCTATCTGAAATATAGGCCAGATTGATTTTCTGTGATGTCTTACTGTTCATTCTCTCAGTCCAGTCTCTGCTAAAGTTTGTTCCAAGGAAAGCCACAGTACAGATCAAACTGAATGCCCCTAATTTGAATCTTCAAAACAACAGATCCAAAATTTCAAATAATTAGAGTGGATTTTTATATAGACTGATTGTAATTATTTTCCTTCCATTCTCTTCGTTATACATAGGATGGTGTTTACATTGGCAACAATTAATGCTTTACCTTTGAGTATGTTGGAGGAGTGGGTCACTAATACTCATAGAGCCCCTCTCTCCATGTTTGGATGAAGCTATTGAGTAATTCCCGATGGCTTCTTCTACCACTCCTTATATTTACACTTGAAACTTTGTTTTCCACTTATTACTAAATCGATGGTTTGAAACTGGGATGCAGTTTTTACTAAGAGACTCTCTTCTGTGAAAGTTTTGGTTGCTAGAAGATGCTCAGTTTGAACTATGCTCAAGGTTGGATAAACTGATTAATTTGTCTTATATAGAAAGTTACAATAATCAGAGCTAACTTTTGTCCCTGTAACATGGTAATTGAATATTTTGTTTATTTTGTATTGCATTATTTGTTCCTTTGACAAGAAAGGAAGGAAGGGAGTTTTTGTGCTATGTTCTTTGTTACTCTTGAAAAGTAGAAATATTTTTTTAAAAAAATAAGAAAATAATTGTAAATTGTCATTAATTTATACAAGTGTCAAAATCTTATAATGTAGTTTAAATCTAGTCATGTTCTTTCTTTTTTCTACATCTCATAACTCCTGTCAGAACATCTGGAAGTATGGGAAGGGAAGATATATATGAATAAATCTAGTCATGTTAGGATGCAGTTAAACAAGCCTCAATAAATGGTGCTGAGATAGGGGAGATATTACTTAAATGGGCCCCCCTGGGAAGAATGTATTTCTGGATACCAGATGCTGTTGGCAAATAACTGATAAAGGAGGGGATACAATTCATGTCCTGCTTATGCACATCCAGGCATGAGATTTTATGGTTATAAATAGTATACTAGAATAATTATTGGATATTCAATTTTATTAAGCCAAGTTATTCTTGAAGTATTATATTCTACATTAGGTATTCAGGTAATCTACCATTCCAGATGAATCACCTGGTCCAGATCCCAAATTCCATCATGGACATACCTAATGAGGGATACTTTAGAGCTTTCAATAGAATCTCTTTGTCATTCTATCTACTACATAAAGGGAATGCTCTGGTATCTTTTTATTTGTGGGCAACAATGCCAAATATGCAAAGTACTTATTTTCTTCCCCTTTCTTTTTCTGTTTGAAGGAAGTCCTTCATTTTCAAACCTTCGTTTCCCTCCAGCGACAGGCCATCATGCATCAAAACCTTGTCAAATCTATACTTTGCTGGTATTTGCTCTCCACTGAGGAAGTTCTTAAATTATATAAAAGAAGTGATAAATTATTGACACCTCTCTCTCCATCACTTTAATGGATCTCCCTGCTCAAATGGGAGCTGTGATTTATTCAGTGTAAGGCCCAGGGGATGGGGAGGATGTTCAAAAGAAGTGCTGTGTGTGTAGTTTTACTATGCATTGAAAATGGCTTCTGTTCTCCCCAACCTGGGAACACAATCTTCATTACCATTCCAAATGTGCTGAGCACACTCCAAAGGTACTTTCAAAAAATAGCAGGCGGGTCTGTGTTGGGATTGTTTAAGACATTCGAGAATAGTATGAAAATTTGGGAGGAAGGTTGAATTCCTTTTCCACATAGATATACTGTAATAATGGTGAACTGTTGATAATTGCTGTGGAAATGGGATACCAGAGCAAATTAGTTTTATCCATAAGGTAACTCTTATGTTCTTTATGTTTTTCTATTGCAATTCTCTCAGGAAAGAACTTCTGATAAAGTTTCTAAACCGGGTGTGGAGCACTTTTTAGTCATTCATCTGATGAAGACAGCTGTAGCACCTGAACATTTAAAATTATGCTTTTTAATTATTAAATATTTTGTAACCTGGAAACTATTACCAGATTAACAGAACTTTTTTCTTGCAATTACTATATGTTGTTTGTTGTAGTAGTGTTTGTTAATGCTCCTCAACAGAGCGTCTTTAGAAATTTCAAGAGCTTCCATTATTCTTGGTGGCAGTTCCAACTTACGTGCATACAATGCAATAATAAATAAATTCCATTTTAAATAACCACAGCAGTGGCATATTCATTCTCTAAGCTCACAATTATCTTAAAATATTTCTTTATTCTGTTATTTTTTTCCTCTGTCTGAAAAGTTTTAGTCTAGATGTTACTATCTCATAGCTTTGTAAGCTTTCTGAGCTTAAACATCCAGTGACAGTCCAAATAAGGAACATATTTTCTTTGCATCCAACACAATTGGTCCACATTATAGTCATTCCTACATGTCAGTGAGCTGCGTTTTTGATAATTTGGAAGCATGTTGAGCTTTCGTGGATTTTGTATGAAATAGGAAATTGTATCAAACAACATTATCCATAAATAAGCTACAGATATATACTAGTCGCCCTATGTTCCACCCTTAACCTTACATCATTAAACAACAGTATTCTGGGTGACCAGCTTAGCAATGCAGATGCACCATAGGCTTTTCAAAGACCATTAAGGATGAAACCAGGTGTATGCTTGTCACATTGTGATGACTTTTATAATTACAACTCATTCTCCTATTGCATTTTACTTTCTGAAACTTTCTCTATTTCCCCAACCATTTCAACCCAACTTACTCTTCATCTTTCAAGAGCTAGTGTACCATCTGCACCTCAATTTCTTTCATTTAACAGTTTGGAGAATTTGATCCTGCCTACTTTCAAAGCCAAAGTAAAGGAGGTACTATTAGTTTTTTGAAATCCATTAGTGGGAGTTTTTACAGCAGAATTCAGACTATGTGTGCTCAGAATTCTACTCCTCGGAAACTCTTCCTATATTCATGGACTAGATAACATTAGAAGCCTCACCAGTTCAAAGGTTCTAGGTTTTGTAAAAGACAAGAAAGAAGTCATACTACCTTTTCATGCCCACGAACTTTTAGCATTTCTTTGAAATTGGAAGGCACTTAAACATTATTTACAACATGATTTTTTTCTGGACTGAGTGTGATGGTTTCTGCTTCTTTCCTTTTGGTCCTTCAGTATATGCAGTGAGCTAGAATTCTTTGCAGATGTTGATCTCTTCTCTATAAAGCTTATCGTGAAAGGTTTGGTTTCACTTTTATTTTGTCATATTTGCGAACTTGTCTCCTTTTGCTGCCATGAATGTCAACGTGATGTCTACTATTCCTATTAATCTCCTATTATGAAAGATGGCATTTTTATCTGCTATGACATTGCTCCTTCAAATGAACGTTTAGTGTCGCCTGCATAAATAGCCAGCCATCCTTATTCTTCACAAGAATAGAAATAGTCCTTCCCTTAAATCTCTCCAATCTTTCAAAATCCATTTCTGCATTCTATTTAAACTAGGTCATTATATTACCTGCCTTTTCTTCAGTTGTTTGATGATAATGGGAAAATTGTCATCCCTCCACCATCTTGATGTCCAGAGATTGCTGATTTTCTTCAGGCACTGAACAGCATCATTCCAAAGACAACATCACTTATTTTGATTTTTCTATTGTCCATCTAAAGGATTGCTTAGTTCAAACATTTCTCCAAATGTGATGATTATCAAAATTTATTATGTAGTGAAACAATAGTGCTCTCTTCAGATATGTACATACTCCATGAACAAGCAACAGCAACATCTGTATTTTACATCTGCAAGCCTTTTCACTGAACTAATGCCAGTTCTGTGGGTTCACACTTTTCTTTCACACTGTCCCAATTCTAAGAAGGATGCAAAAACAGTAGTTCATTCCCCCTCCCCTCTTTGGTCGCCTTATTACTAGATACTCCACTAAGTAATGAAGTTTGTTACTCATGAATCACAGGGACCACAACGAAGAGCAATATGAGTGGAATTCTTAGTCATTTCTGAATATACCCAACCAGCCTCCAGTTGTGTCAGATGACCTTGTTGATCTTTCTTAGTTCTTCTGTGCCAGTCTTTGAGGTTAGGAATTAGGATTTTTCATTATCTTAATTGTGAATAGTTTTCATTGATTAAAATGTAGTTTTCAAGTGCTAACTGAAAATTACAAAAGTGGTAATGCAGCACAGAGAGGTACCAGAGTTTGCTCTTGACTGTTTTGTAGTTGCTTTGCAATTTCTAACTTTCCTCTGTTCCCCACCATCAATAATCTGGTAACTACAAAAATACCTAAGAGTAATTTATTTGACTGATTTATAAAGAGGCAGAAGAAGAAGAGCTTTTTAGTGTATTAGCAATTGGTTGACAAGCCATCCATTTTCTCTTTTTAGGTTTGTTTAAAGAAGTTGAGAAGGCTCCTTCATCTTCTGATAAAGTTCTAAAAACCAGCAACTTTCAAATACTTATTTCCCAACTGAGAAAAATTGTCTCCCCTGCCTCCTTTTATTCCTGTAATTTTCTCAGTCATTCTTTTGTAAACAAGAAGTTAAACAACACTGGAGAATAATATTAGTTGACTCATTTAGTCAAATAAAGGTGTGTTTTACAAAAGTAAAAACTCTTCTTATGGCCTATAAGTAATCCTCCTGGAGAAGACAAAGTGGGAGGGAGAATAAGCTCCCCAAACAATTTTGATCCCGGTTTGATTATTTCAAAATCAGCACTTGTTCTCCTAATTCAAGGAAAATAATGATATTGTAGGCTAGGGTGAGAAAAGAGATGACTTTGTCTTTAATTCAATTTTTAAAATTCTTTAAAAGTAATGCTGGTATGTTTCCACCAGTCAGCTGGTCTAGTATCCAGCTTATAATATTGAGTCAGATAATAGTCCATCTAGGGCACAGGTGTCAGGCTCAAATTGCATCACGTGACGTATCACAATGGTTTTTTGCCTTTGCGGAGGCAGGGTGGGCATGATGCATTTGGCCTGTGAGCTGCCAGTTTGACTCCCCTGATTGAGGGGAGCGCAATGGCTCAGTTGTTAAAGATACTGAACCATCTGGAAAACTGGTAGTCCAGGTCAAGACCAAGTGTTGTTGATGGGATGAGCTCCTGTTACTTGTCCCAGCTCCTGCCCACCTAACAGTTCGAAAGCATGAAAATATGAGTAAATAAATAGGCATCACTTTGGTGGGAAGGTAACAGTATTCTGTGCAACACTGGTCACATGACCATAGAAATCTGTTTGGATAACATAGGCTCCCTCAGCTAAGAAACAGAGATGAACACTGCCCCCTAGAGTCAGTCATGAGTGGACGGAGGAAACCTTTACCTTTACTAGTAATTCATCTATCTTGGTCTTGTCATTCTATAGCAGAATCTTTTTTTTTTTTAAGGGATGTAACAAATGCTTTGGGGGAAATCATATGAATGAAGAAAGTTTGGGTGCTTATCTGTGATCAGCATAAGAAAAGGAGGGGCTCCCTTTATCCTTTTTGTATGCCTACAGAGAAATAAAGGTTCTCTCCTAATGTCTTTAAACTCATATATATGCACATA
Source organism: Pseudonaja textilis (assembly GCF_049901715.1). NCBI lineage: Eukaryota > Metazoa > Chordata > Lepidosauria > Squamata > Elapidae > Pseudonaja > Pseudonaja textilis. Next base: position 92,595,975 of record NC_142008.1, read on the forward strand.
CACATGCCATTACTTTAATTATCAGCCCCTTCAAAGACTTTATCAGTTGGCTATGCATTTATTTTCTTTATTAATCAATGTTTCTTTATAGCTGAAAAGTGTGACAACCATAATTCAGTTAGTGCCATATTCTAGGCTACTGAAGATTTTGGAAGAAAAAGAAGGCACTCATGGAAAAAAACCTGATAACATAAATTCCAAATGCTACACTCCCCCAATCCATGTTTTTAGGATATATTGATTGGTCCACATGTGTAGCTGTCTGAAAAGTTGCTCTAGATTCAATAGAGATGCATATCTTAGTGCATTTTCCAGGACCATTGTTGTCCATTTCTGTATAGGTATGGTTGCTAGGAAAATGTTAATTGCAAAGCTGCCAATTCACCATTCTTTTATTAAATTTAAAAACAAATTGCTTTCCATGATGATGAAAAAAATAGTGTTTTGGCTATTTTTCAGTGAGGTTTTTTTTTCCTCAGTAACTGTAATTCTGTTTGTATTTATGGCTATATGTAGGATGGGGTGCTTATCATCAGGGACAGACATTCTAAACAATAACTACAGTCAGTTACCAGGACAGGAAACTGAAAGTTCCCTATGCTGGGATATGGGAGAAGTTTTGCAGCAATAAAAATAATAATCCACCACTCCCATCATCTTAGACAAAATGGAAAGAAAAGAAACTTGTAGGAGTCTCAATCCATGCAACAATTATACAAACAAAACAAAGCACAGGATGCAACTCAATTCTTTGTAGCCATCAATTCTCAAAAAGAAAGGTGGGGCATGGGGAAGTTAGCACCCTATCTATTTCTATCTTTTTGTTTTATTTGTGAAGATGGAACAGCTGCAAGGATCCGCACTTTCAAAACAGAACAAATCAGTTCCAGTCGTGTTTAAAATGAAGTCAGTAAAGCTAGTTGTTGCCAATTAAAAAAAAAAAAGAAAAAAAACCCAACTGGTACTATGAAATGGAACCTATAAAGCCATTAAGTCATCTTTTCCTTTTAAGGACCTGTAAATAATGCTACTTCACCTGCAGTTCACAACCTAGAAGGCGAAGTCAACCAAAAAAACTTGTTTTTGAAAAAGCAGGGACTTTGCTCATAAACTCTGGTCACTTTGCCAACAATGGGAAAACGGAACCTTTTAAATTATTTTGACTATATCACAACTAAGCTACAAATAAATATGCTCAGCAGCAGAACACAGACAATATAGTAGAAACACAACTCTGGATGTGTGGAAGTGTTCCAATTCTGTCTAATACAGGTAGCCCTTGACTGACTTATTACCACAGTTGGACCAGAATTTCCATTGTTAAGCAAGGAAGTTGTTAAGTGAGTTGTGCCCATTTTACAGCCTTTTTTTGAGGTAGTTATTAAGTGAATCATGGGGTTATTATATGAATCAGATTTCCTCTGTTGACTTTGCTAATTAGAAGCTAGCCAGGAAGATTGCACATGGTGATCACTAGATTCAGGGACACCACAACCATCATAAATACAGCTAGTTGCAAAGAACCCAAATCTCAATCAAGTGACCAATGGGGATGTTGCAATAATTGTAAGTTCCTTTTTTCATTGCAATTGTAACTTTGAATGGTCAGTAAATGAATGATTGTAAATCAAGGACTACCTGCATGCACCATACAACCTGCTCTTTTAACAGATGGAATCTTTAAGGAGAGATGTGTGAACTCTACTATCCCTCTGGCCCCAGGACACCTGGGCAAAATACACGTTAAGAACAGTGAGGAAATAATGATCTAGGATCAATAGCCTCCAGTGATCTTAATAATAGGGTTGTTTCCTGACCACTAATAGCATTCTCCTAGAAGGTAAAAACATGATTTGCTGTTCCATTCTCCTGGGACGTTTTTGCGTTTCATCTGCAACTATAAAACTATGGCTGATCTCATAAAACCTAAGCAATATTGGACTTTGTTAATACTTGAAAAGTAGACCCCTAAGAAATTCCAAATCTATATGCTAAATTTTAAAAAAGAAACTAACCTGAAGATGGCAATGTCAAACACTTTTTCCTATTGTCAAATAATATTGCAGAAATTATTGATATAGCCTTCCTTAATACAGAGGAATACAGGGTTTTTTTTTACTTTTTTACCCCCAAGAAGTAATTTCAGTACAGTTAGAAGTAGTTGTCAACTTTAAATATATCTCATTGCTAAAATTCCACCCAGTCTCTAGTCTCTTACTAAACTCTGCTCAAGAGAAGTTTGGCAGACAATCTTAATAAGAGTGAATAGGACCATTTCACATTCTCTACTTCTGCCAGTCTCCAAACAACTTAAATTCTAATTTTTATTTAGTTTCTTAAATACAAGTTTGTTTTATATAAAAAAGAACACTATATTAACTTTATTATTACCTTCAAGAAGTTTTTGAAGTAGGATAAAAGAGGTAGGTTGTGGTAAACAGTAAACATTGATACAATGTTATCCACTTGGTTTTAGGGTTGGTTTTAGAACTTGGTTTTAGTATCCAGTGCAATCTGGCCTTTTGTATCCTTCACATAATATACTTTTGCTAGTTTTAGAACTGTGCCTAGATTGTGGCTTTGGTTCACCTGTGACTCATTACATATATTTTATATTTTGGGTACGTCCTTTTGGTGTTACTTCAAGTTTGTATTTGAATGATCTTGTTATGAATCTACTGGGGAAGTCAAATTCTGGATATGCCCAGAATTTAGGTGGTTTATTGTCTCTCTTTTTTGGCTGTATATATCTTTGCAATCTGAAATACTTATTAAAACCTTTCATTCAACTCAGACCAGAATAAATCTTCATATTATTTAGATTTGATTTTTATCTCTGAAAAAGTAGTCCAATTCTCCTTAAGCAAATTGCTTGGATATTTACTTTTAATTTGTTTGGCAACTTGCTTTTCATCTCTGTTTCCTCTCATGATCTACTGAAATTATGTTTATGTTTTTTAATTATGTTTTATAATTAAGACAGTGATTGAAAACAGAAAATTCAAAATAAGATTTAAATGCAGTTATTTTTCTTTGAAAATATTCTTCCAAATTCAGCATAGTAATGTTGCCATCCATTGAAGAGGCTACAAATATTAGGTTTTTTTTTTTCCTGAAAGAATAACATTGTGCTTGTTTTGCTACAAGAGGTTCTTAGCTGCTTTGTTTGAAAGGAGCTGAATAGAGAAAACAGTAGTGGATAATAATCTAATGTCATATAAAGCAGATTCCTACAAAGGTAATAAACAAAAAGCTAGTGATAAATTTTCAGAGCGAATGTCTTTTAGGGAGGTATTGACATTTAATATGTGATAAATGTACCGCACTCTATTATGTCCACCATTGATACATTCTTCATGGATGGAGAAATTCCCATGAGGCACAGTTGAATCCTATTTTCTCCTTCCTTACATGTGGAAAATCTCCACACCAGATCATTTCTAGGAATGTGAAGCTGATCTTTTCCCATTTCCCATTTCATCCTGTCTATCCTTCTCTGTCAGAGCTTGGCCTTTGATGTGGGAGGCATATATAAACCTTTCTTTCCTACAGCGATCAAATGCAAAGTGTGTATGTATACTGGCCACTGAGGGATTGATCAGTCTGTGGGCTTTCTTATGCCCCATCAGATCCTCCCAGACACATGTACTATGCTCACAGCAAATGTTTGCACTCAGGCACTGATGCAACCCAACTGAATATAAAATATTTCATAGATCTAAGAATGTTTTAAACCTAATTTTCCACACATAAATTATGAACAGAGAATTAAATCATAGTTTATATCGTGCGTTCTTTGTTTTGAAGGTTCCAACATTGCACATGTTCCTCAGGCATTTCTGGATGAGGGAGATAATTCATCTAGCTTGAATTCACCCTATCAATTCTCTGCTAGAATCCCTTCTTTTTTCCCCCTTTTGTCATGCAGTGACTATCACTCGCACCAAGCGTCTGCTTTGGTGTACATCCTAGCCTGACTTTTTGTTTATTTATTTATTTTTATTTGGTTTGTCAATTGCTTACAAGATAATAGGTATAAGTAAAAACATAGTTATGAATACATGGATACATATAAGAAAAATAAAAGAAACAATGGGACAGGGACAGTAGGCACGTTGGTGCGCTTATGCACGTCCCCTATAGACCTCTTAGAAAAGGGGTGAGGTCAATAGTAGGAAGTCTAAGGTAAAGTTTTTGGGGAAGAAACCACAGAGTCAGGTAGAGTATTCCAGACATTGACCACTCTGCTGCTGCAGTCATATTTCCTGCAGTCAAGTTTGGTGCGATTAACCTTAAGTTTGTATCTATTATTTGCTCTTGTATTGTTATAGCTGAAGTATTCATTGACAGGTAGGACATTGCAATGTATGATTTTATATATTATACTTAGATTGGACCTAAGGCAGCATAGTTCTAGGTTTTCTAGGTCTAGAATTTCAAATCTGGTGGCATAAGGAATTCTGCAATGAGTAGAGGGGTGGAGAACTCTTCTTGTGAAATATTTCTGGACTTTCTCAACTGTGCTAATATCAGATACGTAATGTGGGCTCCAGACTGATGAGCTGTATTCGAGTATTGGTCTAGCAAATGTTTTGTATGCTCTAGTTAGTAGTGTAATATTACCAGAGAAAAAACTACATAAGATTAGGTTAACAACTCTTAGTGCCTTTTTGGCTATGTAGTTACAGTGGGCTCTAGCATTTAGATCATTAGAGATGAGTACTCCGAGATCCTTGACAGAGTTTGGATCATCAACAGGGTTTTGACTATTCAGCCTGTATTTTATTTTCTGATTTTTTTGCCACTATGTAAGACAGAGCATTTATTTGTTGAGATTTGAAGTTGCCATTTGTTTGACCATTCTGATACATAGTCAAGGTCTTTTTGAAGGGTAGCAGTATTGTCTGTGGTGTTGAATATCTTTACATTGTTAGCAAAGAGAACGCAGTTGCTCTTAATATGATCACAGAGGTCATTTATGTAGAGTATCAGGTAAGTTGGTCCTAGAACATTGCCTTGGGGAACACTACTGTTGACAGGTACAGAATTTGATAGGACGCTCCCAATTTTGACCATTTGTTGTCTGTTTGACAGGAATGCTTCTATCCAGTTATGCAGGTGTCCAGAGATACCATAAGATTTTAATTTTAGAAGTAGTTTGTCGTGTACCACAGAATCAAAGGCTTTACAGAAGTCTATGTAGATTTTGTCTATTGCTTTGCCCTGATCGAGTTGTATAGTCCATATGTTTTTGCAGTGTAAGAGTTGCAGATTGCAGGATAGTTTTTTTCTGAAACCAAATTGTTTATTAGAGAGTAGGTTGTTTGTCTCTAAGTGGAGGATAATGGATTGATTAATAATTGATTCCATGACTTTACAGGTGACTCAGCATAAAGAGATTGCTCTGTAATTTTCAACTAGGCTGGGGTCTCCCATTTTGAAGATGGAGATGACAGTGGCTTGTGACTATGGTTTTGGCAAGGAGCTGGTCCTGAAAGATTTTTCGAAGATTATGCTTAGAGGTTCAGCTATCGCAGTGGATACCTTTTTTAAGAAGTAGGCACATATTCCATCCGTTCCAATAGATAGAGATGGTTTTAGATTGCGTAGTGCTTTTTCAACATTGTCTACTGTAAAATCGATATGTATTAGATCATTGTAGTTGTCTGTGGTTCGACTAGGAAATACTGGGCATGATCCATTGCTGTTTACAAATACTGAGCCAAAGAATGTGTTAAAGATGTTGGCTTAATGGTGTCATCGTTGCAGTCTTTACCATTAGATCCTTTTAGGGGTGGGATGGACCTTGAGTCTTTTAGTTTGTTGTTTACGAAATTATAAAAAGTGTGGGTGGAATTGGTGCATAGAAGGTTTTCCTCTTGTTTAATGTGATAATTGGTGCATTCAGTCTTTATCTGGTGGCATAAATTTTTGTATTGGCTTTTGAAGTTGGTAACATAACCAGATTTGTTTTTCTTCCAAAGTGATCTCTTTTTGGATTGAAGCTTCCTTATTGTTATGGGTAATCTGTTTTTTCTGGTTTTTGGAGTTGTTATTGGTACATATAGTTTGATGACTCTTTTGACTTCAAGTAAAAATATGTTGTAATGGTATTCAACAGTATTGCATCCATTGAATAGAAATTGCCAATCAAGGGATGAGAGATCGTTGTCTATAAGATCATAGTTGCCTTTTTTGAAGTTATAATTGGAGATCACATCGTTGTGTTGATTTTTGTGTGGGACGTATGTTGAGACAAAAGTCAGTCATACTGTGGTCACTGTTGGAAAAGGATTGTTTAATTTGTGTTCCGTAAATTGAATTCAAACTATTGCAGAAGATGAGATCGAGGCAGTTGTTAAGTCTAGTATTGTTGGTTACTAGTTTTTCCAGTCCCAGGTTTGTTACAGCATTGTAGAAGGTTGCATGTATGGGTTCAGTTTTACATTTGTTTAGGGTCCTGTTAATGTGAGGTAGTTTGAAGTCACCAAGAAAGAGAAAAGTTTGTGGGCAGGATGTTGCCAATGTTAGTAGTGAATTTAGCTTGTTTACATGTTCAATGTCGTAACCAGGGCTCTGTAACATAGTAAGAATCGAAATGTGATATTTAAGGACAGTTCAAAGACGATGGTCTCAGGAAGAGCAAGCTCTTGGGTAACTTGGATGTTTTTTAGATGTAGGGACTTTTTATAGAAGATAGCAACACCACCTCCTCTACGGATTTCACGATCTGATCGGTAAACATGATAGTCTCTTACTGTGGTAATGGAGTCAGGGAGAGATACATTGAGCCATGTTTCACAGACAAATATGATGTTGAATTTAGCCATATTTAGTTAACTGCTGTTTTTAATACCTCCTCTGCTACTGGCTTCCAAGTAGCTTTGGAAATGAACTCCATCTTTCTCGGTGAATTAATCAGGAGGTATTATTTCTTTACTTCATTGGAATAGGTTACAGATAGAAAAATGTTTTCATCTTTCTCACAATACTGTGACAACCTAATAATATCATCTGTTTGGCATCTTCGTTAAGATAGTCAGAGGGAACTTTACCACAAAGTATATTATTAATCTATAAAATCTACTTGCCTAAGATAATGTCTTATTCTATATATATAGTAGCTCCTGATACCTGCTTTATTTCTCAGTTAACAGAACAGTTGTTCTGAGCAAATTCTTCATCCTGCGTTTTATAACTGACAAAACTTTGCCACTTTTCTGCATAGTTAAGGAATCTTCTAGGTGGCTCCATTTTCTGGAACACTGAAGTTGATAATACATACATTTACTGTGCAAGGTTTTCCATTTTTAATTTTCCAGTGCTTTCCAGTGCCCATTGGTAAATAAAATTTGTGAGATGGAAAAGTGGACTATTACTTCTATAATGTCATTTGCAGTGATGGTTGTCCCTCTGAAAGACTTTTGGATGTTCTCTCATTTGACTTCTGGTTTAGCTAGATTATCAAAAGGCAATGGTGGCATTTTTCTGCCAAATGGAAACTAATCTTGTCTGCACTCCTTTTTGATTATTTTCTTAACAATTTTCTTTTAGCAGAATGACTTTTCTGGCATCTTCCCCTTCCCATCCCTATCCCATTTGTTGAAATTAAGTGGATAAGGTGTGGAAAATGAGCGTAAATGTTATCAAAAATAAAACAGGTTTAAGAAGTTCAAAAGAGTTTTGGATTGTGTTTTTAAACTGCTTTTTAGAGTGTGCTCTCCAAATTTTATCAAGAGATGTGAGACAATGCTAAACCTGCCTTACATTCTAGAAGTAAAGCCTGGTTTTTAGGTGTAAGTTTGTGGGATCAGTCTTCAAGGATAAGGGTCAGAAGTCCTCTTTTTATTCATTCATATTCATTACTTTAAGTAACTTCATAAAATTAGTGGCACATGCTGCTGGATGGATGTGGCTAAAGAGAGAAGATGGGCTGCCAGTCTAAGATGAGCAATCTTTGCACATGTTTGTTCACAAAGGCTAAAGAATTCACACTTTAAAATATGATTCTACAGATATACATTGGCAACATTTCCTATTTTGCAATGAAAATAGAGGATCATGAAAAGTTTCCTTGGGATATTTCTCCCCTCCTCAAATTCTGTGACTTAAAGGGACGATTGTGAAAATAGAATGGGGAGTATGATGCTCCACTCCTCCTCTGCAAAATCCAGAAGCCATGGACTTCTCTTCTCCCCCACCTGCAGTTTTTGTCAAAGAATGCAAACTCTGTTTTCTGCCTTTGGGTAGGAGGTGGGCATCAACCCAGTAAGGGCATGTCAGGGAACAGTTAATTTGCTCCTCTATGGGCATAATTGGGTAACCCAACAATCATTCTCTTGGCCAGGGGAACAGTCACTCGTTGTTCCAGCTACTACTACGAAGTCTTTTGTCTTTGTCTACAACAGCGGGGGTGCTGGAAACAATCCATTCTGAATTATACATTCCCTTTTCGAATGCCTGTTTGTAAGGTGCTGAATAGCTTTTTCTTTTTGGCAACTACCCCATTTTGAAGAATTAAGATCCCAAGTTAGGTAGATTGGGCAGCTACTGTTTCTTAAAATCTGAGGCAAAACTTCTAGAAATATTTTTAAAAGTAGTGTTACTTGAAAATATTGACTCCAGAAAATGGTAATAAAGTAGTACTTTAGAGTTGATGTTGGATCTTTTGCTAAGACAATAAGATTGCAAGATTGCTTTTGGTATGATACTAAGATTGGTAAAATTGATAAGCTCAGTATGGAAAGAAAATTTGGAAAAATACTTATTTTTTCCAAATTGATTGGTGGAGCTAGAACTAACCTTTAGAACAATGGCTTTTAAAGTGTGATTTTTGGACCCCTGAAATCCCTGAGACTATCTCAGGGGTCCTCAAAACCATTTGCTAGCTTATGTTGAAAAATAATACAATATTAAAATCAAACAATTGTCACAAATGATAGTGTCAATGAATGCATAATATAATTTTTATTACAGTATAAATATCAGTAAGTACAACCCATATACCGTATATACTCGAGTATAAGTCGACCCGAATACAAGCTGAGGCACCTAATTTTGCCTCAAAAAACTGGGAAAACTTATTGACTTGAGTATAAGCGGAGTTTTCAGCACATTTTTGTGCTGAAAAAAACCTCAGCTTATACTCAAGTGACATTCCCTCTGGAAAAAAAATGGTGTGGAGCTCCGGATCTGGGCAGCCTCTTCCTGCTTCCGTGTTTCCTTTGCAACTTGTAAGCATGGGGGTAATCGGAAGCAGAAAAGTTATTGCATGAGGATATATTGTTTTTCTTTATTTAACTGTTTTAGGGGGAAAAGACCCACCATCATGTGAGAATGCTCAGACACGAAATCTATCCGCCTGAAAATAAGTGTGTGTGTGGGGGGGATTTTAACAGAGGGAAGACATAGGGAGAAGGCAAAAGCGACAGAAGATCCTTCAGCCCTAGCTGCTTTCAGTCCGCTCGGGAGGAGGAGGGGGAGGAGGAGGTGGTGGCAGCGGCTCGCGTTGTTTTCTGAGATCGCAGAAAACAACGCGAGCCGAGTGGCTTCGTTTCCTCAGCTCTAGCTGCTTTCAGTCCACTCGGGAGGAGGAGGGGAGGAGGAGGTGGCCTCCTCCTCCCCTCCTCCTCCCGAGAGCGGACTGAAAGCAGCTAGGCTGAAGGATCTTGCGTCGCTTTTGCCTTCTCCCTATGTCTTCCCCCCCACACACACACTTATTTTCAGGCGGATAGATTTCATGTCTGAGCATTCTCACATGACGGTGGGATTTCCCCCCTCCTAAAAACAGTTAAATAAAGAAAAACTATATCCTCATGCAAGAACTTTTCTGCTCCGATTACCCCCATGCTTACAAGTTGCAAAGGAAACACGGAAGCAGGAAGCTGCCCAGCTCCGGAGCTCCACACCATTTTTTTCAGAGGGAATCTGACTTGAGTATAAGCCGAGGGGTTTTTTTTAGCACAAAAAATGTGCTGAAAAACTCGGCTTATACTCGAGTATATACGGTAAACAAAAGCTCTTTGAAGTCCTCCATCATGTTTAAAATTGGGTAGAAGTCCTGAGAGAAAAAGTTTGAAGAAACACTGCTTTAAAACATAGTTATGTAAGAAGAAGCACTGGTTGTCTCCAAGTTCATGTCCTCTAAATCAGCTTAATAAGCTTATAGTTCAAAAATAAATGTACACCATCCATTGTTTCATGTTTAATTTGGTGACATCAGTGTTTATAAAATTTTGATGTATATGGCAAAATTGCAAACGTTAGAAAGAAGCAAGATATGGCAGACATTAGAAGGGAAACGAGGTATGGCATGTGTTGTCTGTGTGCATTCAAGAGAATTTCTTAAGATCTAGAACATTTAAGAGAGAAAGAAAAAGAGAAGCAGACAATCAAGTAGAGGAAGGTATAAATCCACAAGCTTGTTTTTTTCTTCAGATATAATGAAGTGCTCACATGTGATTTACTTAAAATATGTTGAATTATATACACTCAATGTCTTGACCATTGACCATAAATGCCTCAGAATGCATTGATTATATTCTCCTATATTTTACCAACCTTCAGAACAATGATGAAAAGTCTGTGAAGCTTAAATATTTTTTTTATGCAGATGACAAAGAATGAGGAAAAGGGAGAAAAGAGGGTCGCAGAATCAGAAAATCTAGATGTTTCCGCATACTTTTAGCTGCCCACTGTTAACTCCCTGATGTATGGCAACTCTTAAAAGTCCGTCACTGAATCAGAATATGCTCTTGTACTTCAAGACATTTGGGTTGTTCTTCAAAGAGAAAGAAATCTATAGCTGGATTAAGATTTATTTATTTATTTATGGTATGTCATATTCACATATTTTGATAAAAACACAGAAGATAGGAATACAAAATATGAAATATAAAATATTATGAACATATGTCTAGATTACAGGTATAGTTTTTGCTTCATTTGTTACAGCTGTAGGCTCTGTTTTGACAATCTGACACTATATGTTGGATGGTTTGTTTTTCTGCCACGCAATCACAATTCCACAATGGTATTTTACCCCACTTATAGAGAGAGCATCTACGCATCTACCATGGCCAGTACGAATCCATCTTTCAATAGATTGAGAGATATAAATAAGGATAAAGAAAATTTACTTATTGGACCTTTGTCATCTTCTTCCGTGGTTATTTTCTAGATTGAATTATTTTCAAAATCAAAACCAGAGACTCAACTTCCCAAATATCCATGTTTTCCCATTCCAGAAGGCCACAGCACTGTCCTAACATAAGAGCCCTAATTTTCCTAACCCAAACTTGTATAGTTCTTTTCCTGTGTAAGAAATTCTGAGCTTTAATAAATTTATTCAGCAGAATTATATAATAAAGCCTTTCCTGGATTATGCAACATTGGCTGAGGGACATAATCACATTTTGGAATCCTCCAAAATGTAAGGCTGTGCAGCATTTCTGATTTAATTCCCAGAGGTCCTTCAACTTAATTTGTGTCTGCAACTCTTTAAAGCAGTGATGTCTTCTTTTGTGACTGCATAGCTAATATTTAGTTTAAGTTCCACAGGTATGCAATGAATTTCTGATAACGCCAGAGTTCTGATAATCTGCAGAGTAACTTTTTACCTTATAATTAACTCATTGTCATAGTTTGGGGAGTCCAGATCAGACAGGCCTTCTTGACTCTGCTCCTGGTTGACCATTATTATCCTGCCCAGAATTAGGAATGGATCAAGCCTCAGCTGTACAGCTGTCTGCCTTACTGCTTTTCTGTGGCACAGCTGTGTGCCTCTAGTCTCCGTTGCAGTTGGCTCTGGGCCACGCCTATGTGTGTTAACAGAGGGAGGGATTAGTCCAGAGAAACCTTGTGTTTTGCACTGTCAGGGTGGGGATGTTATGGGCTGTAAGTTGGTGGAAATCCTCAGGGTGCATTCCCCAGCTGTGAGCCTCTTCCTGAGTAGAGGCCCCATTCAATGCATCCCCTTTCATGTCAAATCTCCTGGCATGTGCCAGCTCTTTTGTTTGCTGGGCTCACATCCTGGTTCCTTTCCCTGTGAATTGTATATGTGTGTGTATGCGCACATGTACGTATGTACGTGTAGGAGATTGCTTGTTTTTTGGCTAAAAAGGAGGTAATCAAAACCATCCTTGGGGGACTGGCCTGGAGGCCTTTCCCATCTGAAGGCCTGTTCTCCCTGAGTGGGGGCAGGCTTTTTAATATCCTGTCTGACTGGTTTACTCCGGACTATAACTTGAAGAAAAACATCGGCAGACATCCTACAGGAAAGGAGCTGTGGATGTGCAGCCAAATGCCTTAACCTTTTCATGTCTGGGGGAGCAGCAAACACTTCACACATGTGGTGGCTATGCTTTTTTGTTATTGTTGCCCAGTGCACGTGCAAGCCTGGAGCAGCCATTGTGATTTGCCAAGTTCATGTGACTTCTTCCCTTGCAGCTTTTCAGTGCAGTAGTACAACCTTCAAGTTACTGTCCCCAATCTTTTCTCTGCCCACCCCCGCAACCTTAAATCACCTTTCCCCAGATTGTTAAGGAAGGCAAGTTTTATCTTCTTGTCTTATTTGTGTGTGGAGTCAGAGCTATTTCTTCAACCAGGAGTCATGGGAATCAAGCCTTTTGAAATAGGCTGTGCCAGAGTGGAGGGTATGTCAATAAACCTATTTATGTATGTGAGTGTCAGGAGGATTGATGCATTTCATGGAGATAGAAGACAGCCTGCTGGAAATTTAGAGGATGGTCTCCATGTGAATCTAGGTATCATTGGATAGAATTTTTCTTAGAAGTGGTGTTGATCTGTGGTGCAAACAGGTTCTAGATAAGATATATAACCACATACAATTACATTCCATTCTTATCTTTTGTGCTGCCTTACGTATTACATTAGGGTTCTGCTAAACAACCCAAATACATGAAAATTAATATAAATGGTAAACCATTAATTTTAAACCCAATGATTTGTTACACAGTAATAGAGTGATGCTACTCTTTAAACTGTTTTTATGGCAAAACACTTAAATAAAATAACTGAGGGTATGCCAACATTCAATTCGGCATAGAAACCTGGAGGAGTATAGTCCACCTTGATACATGGAAGAAAAGACTAAAAATTATCTTGGAAGGGTAAACACTCAGAGGCCTTCACCCATTATACTGTGGAAGTCCTGCCAATAATCTCAGCGTGACAGCAGCGTTGTAAGGAAATCAGACATCATCCAGATGGACTGACCCCAACTTATTATGGTTTTAAAAATGAAAAAGGATTTTTTTTTTCAAATTGGAAACAAACTGCAAAGCAGTCCAAATTCAAAAATGTAAAGCAATATATTCCATGTAACAGATCTCCAATACCACCCAGGCAGCAGCATTTTGCATCGGTTGTCTTTTCCAAATGTAATTCAAAAGCAGCCCTCACTGTACTGATCCAAACCTGAACATGGCCAAGATTTACACGCCAAATTAGACTGGCTTCTGACAAATTCAGGCTATCCTCACTACAACCTTGAAAATTGGTGAAGCAGAGAGATTGAATGATAACATCTAGCAAGCTTCCTGACCAATGGGAATCTAAATCCAGATCTCAGGCTAATATCTTAAAAAATAAAACAACACTAGCTTACCAGCCAAAGCAGAACAAAAATATTGCAGCCCCTGTTTGATACCTGACAGGCATGAACCAAGGCTGAGTTCAGGAGAATCATCAAATTGAAATATATAAAAAGGTCTTGCAATCCCAAAACAAGTGCCCAGTTCAGTTTCCTTGCTGAGAAATGCCATCCTTTTATCTTGATTGCCCCAATCGCCCTTTCCTTCACTTCTTTAAGTACCTCTTTCATTTTGCCTGCTGATGAGTTATGTATAACTTGGAAGCTTGCATGTTTTTATACTGATATAATTTTGATGGATGGAATTATTTCTTTGTCTACTTTTGAAGACTGGCCTTTCAGAATCCTGGCTGCCCATTCCCCGTGTTACTCAATAAAACATTTTATTTTAGAAGCTGAGATATTAGCCAGTTTCCTACTCACATTATCCCAGTTAAATGAAACTATTGTTAATTCTGAAGCTATTTCTCCATTTTTCTGTAGAAATTATGGTTTAAGTCTGCTTACCATTAATTATTTCTATATCTAACTAATATTAAATACTTCTTGTGGCACAACTTGAAATTTTTGCCCCTTTCTTGTCCTTTGATGGGTAGATGATTTCCTATTTTTATACTGTATATTACTCAGTGGAAATTAACACGAATAAGAAGATGGAATTAGTTATTGTTTTGCTGAAAGGAAAAAGCACTCTGTCTGTGCTCTGGGACACTTTTTTATTATGGTTTTATCATTCCTCATTCAAATCCAACCCTTTTTGCTTTCAACTCCGGGAAGCCTAATTATTGCTTTGCTGCTTGCCTTCCTCCCCCCCCCCCCTTCTCTCCTCCACCACCTTAAGCTGCAACACCAAGATTTAATGCACCTGGGACTGGTTATGGCTGGCTTAACTCCAGATTTTATTTCACTGGCCTGAAAATGTCAGATTGCATCTTGAAGAGATGCCATCCCTCCCTTGAAGAAAGCATGCTGGGGGTGGCTTTCAAAACTTTCAGGCCTTCAGGTTTACAGAATTGGGGCTTTTTCTTACTCACTGGGCTACTGCATTCCTTTTCCATTTTCCTTGTGAAGTATCTGCTATGATAAAAGCTTTTAGGTTGCAAAATCTGTTTGGCCAAAATAGAAGTTACTGGAAAGCATTCCCCAGCAGAACATGGTGAGATGGTTCACTCTTAAATGATGTTGTTAAAACCACAAAGTGGTGGGCCCAAGAAGCTAACTGGTGTTTATATCGAGACTGTCTTTGATCAGCAACCTTTCCAGGCTTTGCAGAATATTTCCCCTTCTCCATTTCCATATTCCTTTCTGAAAGTCCATAGTGGAAGCAAAGGGCCCATTTCAATTACAAAGACAGCAAGCAATCAGTTTGTTATTGTAGATAATTTTATAAATGTATCTTCCTCTTTTCATTCATGCCAATATTCTTCAACAGAAATGTTGGGAGTTTTTTTTTTTTAATCTAAAATGATGATATGATAAGGTAGATAGAGTAAGCATTTCCGGTATGCAAGCATTTTAAGAGCATAAGTTCTTGCAGAGTTCTTCCTCATTTATGTCCATTTTGCAAGAGTTCAGCATCACATTCCACATCAAGAGCATTAACCTCTGTGTACATGTGAATGAGAAAGCAAGGTAGACTCTATGAACCAATCTTTCATCTTTTTTTCTCTAGAATATATTAAACCAAATCCTTTTAACAGCATCATTTCATATCAAGCACTGGAAAATCAAGCAATGCCATGGACATTTGGCTCAAAAGTAGCGTAACTAAAGAATTGATTAAGTAACTCACATGTAGGTTCCAGATAGATTTGAAACGTCACCAGTACTTTCATGTGTTTTTTTTCTCTCTTTTTCTGTAGCCATTGAAACACAAAGTACCAGCTCAGAAGAGATTGTACCCAGTCCTCCTTCACCACCCCCACTGCCCCGAATCTACAAACCCTGCTTTGTGTGTCAGGATAAGTCATCTGGCTACCACTATGGTGTTAGCGCCTGTGAAGGATGCAAGGTGAGAGTGAAAATAGATGGAGGCATATCTACAGCAGGAAAGCTAAAGAGAATAAGGGTCACTCAAATATACAGGTTCCAAAGAAGAATTGTGGAATGCAGAATCCTAATGCAAGCACTGAGATTTAGAGAAAGTAAAAAATGTTAGAACATAGTTTCTAGTATCAGCTATGACTAGCTGATGTTTTTTCTGGCCCAAAAGGGACATTTTCTTTTCCAACTATTTCAGAGGGCTTCAAGAGTGTTTGATGAAGTGTCCAGTCATCATCTGGCAACTGTCATCATGAGTTTTGCCCATGTCCTGTGACTTTAAGAATGTGGAGGAGTAGAACTTTTTTTTTTTTTACAGAGCTGGGAAGATTTGAGAGTAATGCCAAGCTCCCAATCCATCTACTTCTCTAGGAAATGCTGAGTTTTATGCTTTGTTGGCTCTGAGATGAAGGCATGTGTGAGCGTATGTAGAACGGCGTATATATATGCCCGTGTCCCCCTGAAAACATGAACTACCCTGAAAGTAAACCCTAGCTTGGCTTTTACATGTGTGCCCAATTAATAAATAAGCCCTAGTTAAGACCCCACCCACTCCAGGATGCATTGGGAGGACTGAGCCACATGGGTAAAAATTAAACTGAGGTGGGGATGGAAGTGATGGAGCTATCCTACTTACCAGGCCTCGTACACCCTGACACTTACCTTGCCTTGCCAGCCCACTTCTTCTGCGGCCACTTGCCACTGCTTGCGCATGTCGCCCCAGCCTCTGTTTCACTGTTAGAGGCTTTCAGAAAAGATCTCTACAGCTGAGAAACGGGTTCTGGATTAACGTGTGTGGTGCCTCCTGGCTTTGTTTTGCTATCTATGGCCTTCTGGAAAGACCTCTGCATCTGAGAAACGAGGTCAAGGTTGATGCACGCATTGCCCCTGGCCTCCGTTTCGCCATCAGAGGACCTTCAGGGAAAGTCTCTGCAGCCGATAACAGAGCTCCAGAGTATATGTATATGTGTGTGTGTGTGTGTATACTTATATTATATTATTATTATATGTTGTATATTGTGCCAATCTTTCCCACTTTGATGTCCTTTGATATTTTGGTTACAACTCCCATTATATATAACCATTTGCTTGATTGGTTGGGGCTGATTGGAATTGCAATAGAGGCTACCAGTTATTTATTTCTTCTCTGTTCCATTCATGATATGTTATTTATTATTTTTAAATGTACTCCACAGTCCAGTATGTAAAAAAGACGAACTGCTGTGCATTACCTGTTCAGCATATGCTCCCACTTGCATTAGACCATCACCATGACTTTGTGAGTTAAGCTGTCAGAGATCAGACTGAGGAGAGAGACATGGCCCAATCAGCTGATCTTTCCCTCCAGCTCATTAACAGAGAACTCTATATGCCTCTGACACAAAAGAAAGGGTTTTCTCCTCTCCACCCCAAGTCCCTTAATCTCATTAAGGGATTCATTCCCCTGGGTTCCTGAGCAGCAGTCTGGCTGCTTCTGTGTTTACCATCTCCTCCTCCTTCCCTTTCCATATCAAGTGGCTTCTGCTTTAAGTGCACTGGTCAGGTGCAATAAGAGCCCTCTTTTGTTAAAAATAAAAGCTATTTCTCTACTATTTTTTTGTTTCAAAGTCAGATTAAAATTGTAAGATTACCTTTAGAAATTGGTTTGTACATGTGTGGGCTTTTGGTTTCTAAGAGAACGCATTGTTAAATTAATTTTAATTAAATAAATTTAATTAAATAAAATTATTAAGTAATTTAAAATAATAAAATATTTTCCAGTTCTCCTCTCCCCTTCCTCCTCTGTTTTTCCCTTGTTAAAATCTTTAATTTCTTGCATTGTTTTGAGTATGAAATCTGTGTGTCCCAAGTTAGGTGGGTTATTTTTGCAAGTAACATACATGAAGCCCTATTTTCATATAGTTAGAGATCCAGTTTGGTCTAGGGGCTAAGGCATCATGTTATAACTAGGAGATCATAAGTTGTAGTCCCATTTTAGACACAAAGGTAGCTGGGTGAACCACTTCTGGTATATATGTATATAAGTATGTATGTTTATATGTATACAGAAAGAGAGAGAGAGAGAGAGAGAGAGAGAGGAGAAGGAGGGAGGGAGAGAGAAAGAGAGAGAGATTGAGAGATTTAATGGACTGGTAGGGCAAGAGAATGTCTATTATATGTCTGTAAGTGGCAAACGGCCTTTTATGTATACATATCCTGTATTTAAAATGTGCTTAAAAATCATGAAGATCTACTAGGCTTATTCATTTGGGGTGAAGTTGTTACTGATTAAACTGCAGTTTTTCTCCACTGAATTGAGGATTGAGGATTAACGGCATTCCTATTTAAATTCCACAATTTTTTGGAAGACAGAACAGAAGACTAAATTGATTCTCAGCACACTATATATAAGAAGATTTTACTCTGTAAGAAGATAGTCTGGGTGTGTGAGAGAAAATCTTACATAATATGAACACTCAGACATTATATCTTTCTAAATTATCTCTCTATAAGTTTAATTCCAGTTAATTCTGTAACAGATCTAAGGTGGGTCAGGACCTATGACTATTATCATATAATGTTGAAGTAGAGAAGAATTAGGTATGTCTGCTACTGACTTTTTAGTATTTATTTTGATCTGCAATATGAGATAAAAGTATTGATCTATTTTGTAAGGATTATTGAGAAAAATATATGTCATGTACTATTTGGACAATGAAAAAACTATAGACACAACATGTAATCTGAGGTCATATAACTTTGCCATTATCTGAGCAGGTTTTGGATGATAGATAATACAAGGACCTCATATTATTTTCATTGTATTTATATTGATAGGGTTTTTTTTTCCACAAATGAAAGCAAATATACAGTTCTTTTTTGTTTTGTTTTTATCCTGGCTGTTTATTTTGCATTTTTATTGCTGATTTTTGTTGTATAAATTTTTTTACTCCTGCTAGCCACTAGGGTTAATTTGAGATGGGAGGCCACATAATTGAATGAATGAATTAACAAATATTATGCTGTACTGAACACATTGATGAACATGATAGATAATTTATACATACCATTATTGATTTTAATACCTAAGATCTCAAAACATTATACCCAATTTTTGAAATGGTTGAACTGTAACATTTTTTATACCATTAGCTAAATCTGCCCAGAAAGGCTAGTAGCAAGTGACATGATAATTGTCTAAAGCCTAGCACAAAAGTTTTGGTTAATTCTGAATTGGAGACATTGTGATTTTTTTTTTAAATGCTATACTTGCTCTCAAAGGAGCAAGGATACTACAGCAAAGTGAAGAAGCCAAGTCATATGTTTCCACACCATAGAAAAGAAAGAGTTGATTTGTTCATGCCATTTTTTTCTTTTCTGAACCCTATAGGGCTTTTTCCGTCGTAGTATCCAAAAGAACATGGTATATACCTGTCATCGGGACAAGAACTGTATCATCAACAAAGTGACCCGGAACCGCTGTCAGTACTGCCGCCTACAGAAGTGCTTTGAAGTTGGCATGTCCAAAGAATGTGAGTGAGTGGTGAAGAAAAGAAAGATGAGGTGGCTAAATTGTTGACCATTAATATTTTGATACCATAGCAAATTTCAAATGTCCATCCATATGAAGACCCAGACATAAATCTCAGTTATCCATTGAAAATTAAAAGCCAGTTTGCTAAGGCATTTTCAAATTATAATTCAAATCAAAATGCTGTATAAAATCCTCAGCTATATAGAATTCTGAAGGTGAGAGTTTCAATGGTCCTAGAAGGAAAGAAGGAAACGAACTGACAGAAAGGGAGAAGTTGAGGTGGGTAGAAAAGAAAGATGAGACAATTGCTGATTCTGTAGTATAGAGAGAACAAAAATTAAGATGAGGGAGGCAGGTCATCTAAGTATACGAAAAAAACAGATTTCTTGTTGTCATTCATTATGGAAATAAATATTATTCAATGTGCAATGTTACAACAAAAATTAATTCCATCTGATATTATCTAGAGGAGCTAAAGTCTTAATTCCCATAATTCCCAACTTGCAATTCCACATCAAGGGAACAATCTGAATAAAACCAGAGAGCGTCAGCTAGAAAAAAGACTGATTTGCTGGTTCTAATTTTTTTTTTAAACAAAATTGTATGTTAGGTGGGAGAAATGGATGACTCTTTTTTTCTGTGACTGTTTCTTAACTGAGCTACTCTTCCGAAAGTTGACATTAGCATATTTTGTCAAATAGCATTCTCTTTCTATCTAAAAGAAAAAGAAACCTGGGAATTTTTCTAGTTTTCTCCCAAAGGCCTGGTGCAGGGGGCTTACCCCTCTGCTTTGTTCTAATTTTGAGGGTGTTTCCCGGGCAACCATGATTGATGATGTCAGAGATAAATGACGCAGACAGGACCCTCCTGGCGTCTGCAGTGCTTAGTTGTCATGACTCCCGACTGTAATGGGTGGGGGACAGAACCCCAGTTTGCAAGGGTTGGACTGATAAATCCATGGAATGAAAAGAAATGTCTCAAATGTGTAGAGAATCAATGGTTAATTTGGGGCATCCCAAATCCTATTGTTTCTTTTTCCCTGTTCATTCAAATGTGAGGAAAAGAGGATGATGAAAAAAGAAATGTGGGCAGAGTGTACTTTATATTCTTTTTAGCTTGCTAACAATATGGAATCCAGGAGAGTGACTGTATATTTCCAAGAACTAAGTATGTCTGCCACAGAGGGTAGAAAAAGAGGGGATGAGAAGTTTTGGGGTTTTTTGGTTTTATTCCCCAAATTTTAACAAATAGGGCATGCTACCTGCTGATGAAGCGTGTGGCAATAGGGAGACTAAGGATTCCATTATAACCAATACTTTCTGAGGTCTCAGTGAGAAAATGGCATCCTCCATCTTTCTCCTAGGCATTGTGGGGAGAAGGGAGAAATTTCTGGTAGGGAAAAAAATACAGTGTGGTAGAGAGAGGCCAGGAATCAAAAATGTGGACCACTTTAATCAAGACTTCAAGATGTGCGCCTGTACATACACATCCATACATCCCACAATGTGCTTTTGAATCCCTCCCTTACTCATTTCTTTTGGTGTTCTTCACTTTTCCTCATGCCAGCTGCTTTTTCTTAACCCACAACCTCTATGTGATGATGGATGCATCGCCCCCCCCCCTCCCTAACTGGCTGTCTGGTCTGTGCTTTATTGAATTTGCCAGGCAGACATGACTGATTTCCGAATTATCCCCCCCCCGCCCCCTCCTCCATCAGGCAGGACAGTGATATGTACCAGCCTACTCAAAGAGAAAGACACATCTGGCATTCCCTCACCACTTGTATTAATTTAAAGGAAGATTCTTTTTCCTAGAAAATAAAAATCAAGAATCCTTGCTGTTTGAAAAGAATTGTTTTGCTTCCTCCACCAGGATATTCTCATATGGATTTTTATAAAAATACCCCAAACAGAAAATGACAATAACGAACAAGGCTTTGTAATGCTTCTATAAATCCAGCATGCAAAAACAAAACAGTGCCTCAAATCTGATACACCTGCTTATTGTTTTTACAGCCAACATTACTATACTTAGTTTTGTTTTCTGTAGATTAATTTCCATTATTTTAGGAGCTGCTGCCTGAAATTCCTTTGTTTATTGGAACTTGAAGCTTCACTTATTTTAAAGTTTCTAGTAGGTTATTTGATTTAAGTTAAAAGTATGGAATAATATATCTAATTAATAATCAGTCACGCAAACTAAAAATCGGTTAGCTTAGTTAGCTCATTCTTAAACAACTCACACTGAAAATGGTCTAAAGAAAGTTCTTGTTAGGTTAGTGAACAAGTAGTGGATAGTTAGTAAAGTGTGTAAAATGGCAGGCTGAAATAGGTCTTAGGAAGCATTAATAGAGAGAAAGAAAAAGATGAAGTATGAAAACTTATGAGAAGACCACAACAGACAAGGCAAAAATTATGAGAGCAGGACAGCTTAGATTGGAAGGTTGTTGATCCATGTTTTCCTAATTAAGATAGTTCCTTTGATTGATCCTTCCTTCCTTCCTTCCTTCCTTCCTTCCTTCCTTCCTTCCTTCCTTCCTTCCTTCCTTCCTTCCTTTACTGCTGAATTATCATGTAACTATAATGGACTGGAAGTAATAACTTCTTTCTGACAGACAGAAACTTTATTTTGGTCATTGATCAAAAAAGGAACATTCAGTAAAATGACTATCTCAACTTCCCCCAGAACAACAACTATTGCAGTTATTTGTGGGCAAAGCTTACACATAATATAGCAGTATTTCCCTACTTTAGAGAGATAAATTTATTGCAGTTGTTTAACAGATAAACATTATCAGGGTGCCCCATAAATTTAAAGGAAAGAGGGATAATCAGTTAGTGGTGAATGTCCCTGTAGAACTGACAATACAGAAGAAAGGAACTGTAGTTTCTATGGTACCCATATCACAGGGGCAGTATGTGGGATTTTATAGATTTCCCTTCTAGGATAACTGTGAGGAGAGAATTCTATCAAACTAAAGGTCTCTTTGGTTTGTATAAATTAATAGAAATATTTCCTTAGTCCTTTTGTTACTGTGTGCTTTGGCACGTGTGTCAAACTCGTGGCCCGTGGGCCGGATACGTCATGCGCTGGCCACGCCCATGCTTGGTTTAGCAAAGGGGAAAAAGTTGTGATATGTCATCTGACAATCTTCCACACATACTACAGCAGGGGTGTCAAACTCATCATGAGTTTGACACCCCTGCTGTAGTATGTGGGGAAGACTTTGGAAGAAGGCTTGACAGTTGCTGCTTTTAATCTTGAGTGCTGAGTCGTGTCTCCTGGTATGCACACTGGACAGCAATCTCATATTCTGGCATTGGGTATTGAGCTGCTTCTAGGCTGAATTCTGTAACCTGTATACTTTGGAAAGGCCTCCTTCCAGTTATTCCTCCTGGATCCCTTTGATCTCCTCTGGAAAATGGAGCTATTAATTGTGCTTGAATCCAGAAGCATAAGGTGTACATTCTATCAGGTAGTGCTCACATCCTGGAATACCTTTATCTACTGAAGGCTTATTTAACATTTCAATGGCTTCTTAAAATTTCAGCATTCATTAGAATGCTTTTAATGATGTTTGCTGACTTTTATGTTAATAGTTTGAAGGCACACTTAGATTGTTATTAAATTTATATATTTTAGTTCTTGTTTTATTTTTTATGATCAATGTGGTAATTGTTATTGTTTTTCAAGTGCTGCTCTGGCAATTTGGAATTGAATAAGGAATCAGAATAATTCAAAAAAATATGGGAATAAGGAATCTCTCAGAACTGTATAAGATTATATTTATCTTTGAGATTTCTTTTTTATTGCCTCAGCTTTCATTCGAGCATATTTGGCATGCATAGGTATCATAAAATCACATTTTTGTTTTCTCCACTTCTTCTAGGGCATTGAAACTTATAATAAAAGACACAAATTATTGATTTATAAATAGAATACTTTGGTGGATTGGATGGATTATTTGCTTATATTCTTAGTTTGGAATAATATGCAACAAATAGTTTTATTTCCCGTTTAACATAATGTTTCACTAGTAACTTGTGTTTAATGTTACTTGGAGCACATCATGGCAGTATGTATTGGTTTGGGACTAAGAAGAATTGTTGTTAGTAGATTGGAAATATTTAGGTAACTCACAAGAGGTGAACAAAGCAGTCTTTTACTATTTTTGATGGCTGCAGCCCTCTTAACAATGATATTTAAATTCTTGGGAACCAACAGTCCTAGGGAATATTTGCTGCATGCTTTTGTCTTGTGCTTCCAAGTCTGATTCTTTCTTCCAGAGAAGATGGCGATTAAAAAAAAATCCATTACTTTTTTCTCTCTGGGTGAAATTCCTTCTGACGTATAAATATATTCCATTTTGTTCTATCCTTCCTTTACTAAACTTGCTTCTACACAATATGGGAAATTTTTTCCAATTTTCTACTTAACTAGTATTCAGATTCTAGGAATGCACAATTGGCCTGGGACTTTTTCTCCTTTCAACATTCCCTTTTAAATGCATATTTTAAATCTCCATTTCAGCACCTTCTTGCAAATGCCACATAGCTTCTTTTGTCCTCTGACCCCTACTGCTTTCTATCAACTTGCATTCCCATTTAGTTCTTCCTAACTCAGCAACTTGGTTGTTCTTCCTTCTCTTTGCCTTTTCTCTGTACTCTTTCAGGAATACAGTTTTCTTTTCTTTTTCAGTCAGTGTTTAAATATTCCCAACTATCTGGATAATATCTTGAATTCTATTGAATCTTACCTGCTGCCGATTTGCTTTGACCATTAGTAGGTCAGATTCTTGTAGGGAGTTTAAGCATATAAGAAACTATATATTCATTTGAACTGTCAGTTTCCTGAGTTTCTGTGCTTGACACCTGACTTGGTACTGAGTAGTTTACAACTTCCATAATTTCCAGCCAATATGACCGGTATTGTTGAGAAGAAAAGTTTTTATTCCATCTGGAGAGTACCAGGTTGGGAAACTATCTTTTGGCATCTCTTTATTTTTGAGGTGTAAATTAAATCAGGTACATTTTGGATAGGAAGTGCCATTAATAAAAATTAGTAATTTTTGAGGATCGTTGACTGTGTAATAAAAATGAAGGCGGGGAGGTGGAATGAGATTCCCAAATGATCAGCAACCAAAACCAAGGTGAGAAGTTTGTATATTTTTTGAAAAGGAAAAATAAAGTTGCATTAGCTGTATTGCTACCATTTGCAGAAAAGCAGGACATGGCTTCCTTTTGCCAAATCTCCTAACCACTTATTGCTAGTGCCACTAACTCTGTTTTCAGAATTGATTATCTGATTCCAGAAATCCCTGTTATATGTTATATTAACTGTATCATCATAATCAGTGGTGTGGTGGTTGGAATGCAAGTATTGCAGGCTAATTCTACTGACTACTGATTGCCAGCAATTTGGCAGTTTGAATCTCACCAGGTTCATGGTTGACTCAACCTTACATCCTGCCGAGGTCAGTAAAATGAGAATGCAGATTGTTGGGGACTCTCAATATGGTGAGGGCTGTAAACCACTTAGAGAGGGCTGTAAAAAGCACTGTGAAGCGGTGTATAAGTCTTAAGTATTTATTGCTATTGCTATCATTTTTATAAATCTGCCTGAGGAATGGATGCTGCCTGCTCATTGAAGCTTTTAATTGTTTGTTGTCCCTTTGCTTTCTTTTGTAGCTGTCCGGAATGATAGGAACAAGAAGAAAAAAGATGCTCCAAAGCAGGAATGTTCAGAGAGCTACATCATTACACCTGAGGTGGAGGAACTCATCGAGAAAGTGCGCAAGGCTCACCAGGAGACCTTCCCTGCCCTCTGCCAGTTGGGGAAATACACCACAGTGAGTGACAGCCAAGATAAGGGCTAAAGAAGACTGGGTGGGGAAAGCTCAGCAGGACAACTTTTCCCAAACTCCAGATGAATTGGTACCACTTGTCACTCAACCCTTTATAGCCCCTTAGAGAAATTTGTAAAATAATAGATGATTCAGGATTCAAAGTCTTAGATGTTCTGAATGGAGAGATAAGCAATCCTCTAAATAAAAAAATATGTTACTGTTTAGACTAAATGGTCTATATAGCTTTCTTGGTTTCATTAGGCAATTTTCTACATTAAAAAAATCTTTAACAGTAAAGATGAAAAATCACCTTGTCCGTTCATTTGGTTGTATAGAATGTACTAAAGATGAGATTCAACATACGTTTTTTGAAAGTAAAAGCAGAGGTTGTCATTTCTGTTGGTAGACTTGGCTTAACTATTCCCATATAAACTTAATTTATTTAATATGTAAGAATTAGTTATGATATAGCCAGAAGACGACTACAGGAAGCTTTTGGGGGGAACAATTTTGAAGGGGAGAATAGGCAGCTCAGAACTGATTGATTGATTATCTACTCATGGAATAAAGCTGTTTATTCCATGAGGAGACAAAATATCTGGACCACCAGAAAGGACCTGGGAAACATTTTTTTAAAATTTCCACTTTAATAGATCATGTTAAGCCCTGATTTATTATAGGCCTAAATCATTGAACAAATTCAAGTCAATTTTTTAGATAAGCAATATAATTGTGTCTTGTTTAGCCAATTCCTTGTCTGCTTTTTCTCCCTTTTAACTGTGTTTATCTGGCACTGGTGTAGTTACAAAATAAACTCAGGAAATCATGAAAAGAAAGTATTGCCTTTCTCATGTCACACAAATAACTATATTACTCATAAGCTAGTATCAAATTCTGGATTCAGGCATATGGGTTTACTGCTGTAAAACAAATCCAGCCATTCTTATTCTGTAAAATGCAACTCCTTTTCTTTTGCCCTGTCTCCAATAGAACAACAGCTCAGATCAACGGATATCTCTTGACATTGATCTGTGGGACAAATTCAGTGAATTGTCCACAAAGTGCATCATCAAGACAGTTGAATTTGCCAAGCAATTGCCAGGCTTTACCACACTCACAATTGCTGACCAGATCACACTCCTCAAAGCAGCCTGCCTCGACATCTTGGTAAGTAAATGGGACCTTTTCCTTTTCAAGCAAAGCTCAGCAATTAAGCAAAATGAGGAAATATATAGAATTATGGAGCAGTAGGAATTAATTAGCACTGTAGCCATACTTTCACAGGATCAGCCCAAGGCTGAAGGAGAAAGCTATGGTGGTCCCCTATCCCCATTTCTTACATATATAAACATTATTGGGAGAACCAATTTGGTCTAGTGGGCAAGGCGTTAGGTTAGGAAGAATGAGGACATTGAGTTATAACCTGCCTTAGGCATGAAAAGATGGCGGGGTAGCTTTGGGCCAATCACTCTTCTCATAACCAGTGGATCAATACTTGGTTGATTAAAAAAAAAAGCAGACCCTGCACTTGTGAGAAAACGCTAGGAAGAAACAAAAAGTGCTGTTCATCATACTTACAGTAATAAATTAATTTAAGAGCTCAGGACAGGTATTGGGTCATACATAACAATGTCCAGCAGAACAGAGTGGCCAGGATGTTAAGAGGATTGTTTGAAAGGTAGCGATTGTGTCTTCTCAGAGATCTGCCACCCAAACAGATGACGTACTCAGTCTAACAATAGTACAAGTCCTGCAGCTGAATATTGCAGTAATATATTACACACTGAATGTTACAGGTAGAACGTAGAAATGATGGGGAACAACTGCGATGCATACCTCTAACATACTTTCCATCACAGATCCTTCGGATATGCACACGCTACACACCAGAGCAGGACACTATGACCTTTTCTGATGGCCTGACCCTCAACCGCACTCAGATGCATAATGCAGGCTTTGGACCCCTCACAGACCTGGTCTTTGCCTTTGCCAACCAGCTGCTGCCACTTGAGATGGACGATGCTGAAACAGGACTCCTCAGCGCCATCTGCCTCATATGCGGAGGTGAGTGCCATGACTGGGCCAATAAATAATAAATAGGATCAAGATTAAGTTTTGGACATTTGCATATTTTCAGGGCTTCCCTATGGAATGCACAGAGGCATTGACCCTTACCTGCCAAAGCAGAGAGCAAGCTACACATGCGATGCATGTACCTATGCAGGTATCTGGATTTCAGATAGCTAAGAAAAATGTATATGGGATAGCACTCTGGTGACAAATGACATAATACATTCTCGGACCTACTGTTTCTATGTGTAGCAGTTCCCAAGTAAATATAAAAACTCTCTAAACTCGAACCACTGTCACAGCTGACCCATAACTAATTTTAGGTAGTTCCTAATAATATTAGTATTCCTTTTTTTTTTTTTGCTTTT
The DNA here is from genome assembly GCF_049901715.1 of Pseudonaja textilis. Taxonomy (NCBI): domain Eukaryota; kingdom Metazoa; phylum Chordata; class Lepidosauria; order Squamata; family Elapidae; genus Pseudonaja; species Pseudonaja textilis. Next base: position 92,623,424 of record NC_142008.1, read on the forward strand.
GTGCCTGGAAATATTTTCTTTGGAATCCTCTTCCACCATGGCAGTATCACTATAAAATGCATGCAGTGGCATCAATATCTAAAACCTAGGCTTCTTAATCTGTTTTCCCTTACATTAGGGTTTCTCATTTTCATGCTGTCTGGAGAATTCTGAGAGTTGAAGATCACACTTTTTAAAGTTGCTGAGGTTGAGAAACATAGGCTTACATGATGTTAGATATGTATTGCCTACTGTACTTGATAGGAAAGGAGTAGGCCAACAGTAAGAAGTACGTTAAGTTACGGAAGAATTAGATATCCATTCTGCATGCTGAACAGCCAAGTACAGTGGTATCTTGTACTCAATTACTTTGAAACTCATTGAATTTGGTACTCAGTGAATTTTGATATGAACATCCTGGTGCTCATCACTTGTTTTGTACTCAATGCACGTTGGAACTCATCATTGTTGGCTGCCTGGTGGGTCACTGCATTATTTCTTATGAGAAAAGTTTGTTTGGTACTGATTGTTGTTCGTACTCATCACACCACCCGGAGCCCAATAATGATGAGTACCAATCTAGCTGGTTCTCACTGGGACAGAATGTCTGTGAGCTTTCACCTTTTGAAATAAGGGATTTCATTATTCCTGCATTAAAAAAATCTTCGCTGCTTAGCAAGAAAATGAACTTTCAGCCATGGAAGCCTCTCACCCCAACATTCACAGGTACACCTGCGTTCCAAAGAGAGTTTTACCATCTCTTTGAAGTTTATTTTGATTAATTAATTAATTAATTAAAGTTTGTGATTGTTTCTTTCAGTGCAAACCTCCAATCAAAATAATGCATGGAAAGGAAAAATGACAGATTAAAAAAAAAGACTAATAAATAGTTAAATGTCAGACCAATATATACTGACCTTTTTAGAAAGAAAAAAAATCAATCAGCAAATTTAATAAAGACAAATAACAATAATAGAAACAAAGCCCTAAGGTTCTAATAGCAAAACAAATGACCAAAAGTGTGCATGTAGGATTTATTATTTAAATTTATTATGGCCATCCAACTCCAATGTACACTAGGCATACAATTCATATTAGAACATAGGTAGAACATAGAATCATAGGGCTGAAAGGGGCCTTGGGGGTCTTCTAGTCCACCCCCCTGCTTAAGGCAAGAGACCTTGTATCATTCCAGTCAAAGGATTTTCTTGTCTATTTTTGAAATCTCCACTGATGGCAAACCCACAACTCCAGGAAACAAGCACTGATTACTTGTTCCCATTGTGAGAAAATTTCTCCTTACTTCTAACAGAATAACAGAGTTGGAAGTTCTTGTCCAATTCCCTGCTCAGGCAGGAAGCTGTATATCACTTCAGACAAGTGGTTGTCCAATCTTTTCTTTAAAGTTTCAGTGTTGGAGCAGCCACAACTTCTGGAGGCAAATAGCTCCACCAATGAACTGTTGTAACTGTCATGAAATGCCTCCTTAGTTCTAGGTTGTTTCTCTTCTTGATTAGTTTCCATCCATTGCTTCTTGTCCTGCCTTCAGGTGCTTTGGAGAATAGCTTGACCCCTTTTTCTTTGTAGCAGTCCTTAGATATTGGAACATTGCTATCATGTCACCCCACCAACCCTTCTTTTCATTAAACTAGGCATACTGTATTCCAGCAGCTGTTCTTTATATTTTAGCCTCCAGTCCCATAATCATCTTTGTTGCTCTTCCCTGCACTCTTTCTAGAGTCTCAACATTTTTTTTTACATTATTGTGACCAAAACTGCATGCAGTATTCCAAGTGTGGTTTTACCAGGGCATTATAAAATGGTATTGACACTTCAAATGATCTTGAGTCTATCAATTATATCACACTGCTGCTCATATTTAAGTGATTGTCTACTAGAACAGCGATCACCAACCAGTGGGCCAGGGACCACTGGTGGTCCACGAGAAAATTTTGGTGGTCCGCAGAGAAATGTCACCCCCAAAGCACCCCCCAAATCCAGGCTGCGCAGGAACACAAGGCTGCGCTGCCCACATGGCTTTCAGGAACACAAGACTTGCATCACTTGCATTGTGAACAACACAAGGTAGTGAGGGCAGGTGGGTAGGAGGGAACTTGCCCTATGCATATTGCCTGGCCACCAGGCTGCTTCTTTTCACATCTTTCTTCTTCTGCTTTTGGCTGCATGCAAGGAAAGCAGCAAAAGTCTTTCTTTCCCCCAATTTCCGCCAGAAATGAGTCTTTGGGGCCCTGCAAGTCATCCTCCTCCAAGAGGCTGTGCCGGTAAAGACTCATTTCTGGTGGAGTATGGGGAAAAGAAAGAAAGACTTCTGCTGCTTTCCTTGCATGAAGCCAAAAGTCTCTGTCTCCTCCTGAAGATGGAGCTGGAGACGATCTCCTGCGATCCCAAATAAAGAATGATCGATCGGTAGGAGAACAGGGTAGGGAATTTTCCTGCAAACATTTTTTGGGATTTTCCCATGGGATTTAAAATTATGAGTTTGGTGGTCCCTGAGATCCAAAAGGTTGATTACCCCTGTACTAGAACTCAAGTGGACAATTACTTAATATTAGTCAAGTAACACCCAAAACACTTTTCTCAATTTTAAGACTACTTTTTTATTAGATTTTCTGATCTTATAACTTCATATTTTTACCAACATCTTTGTTTTTTATTATTAATCTTAAAACCTGATAGAATACCAAAACCCACCATATTTTTTAGCAATAACTGAACCCCTTCCCAAGGAACTTGTAAATCAAAGCCAAATCATCCCTAAACGCCCTCAGCTTAAAATTCTGTTTTCTTTTTTAAGTCCGTTGTCTTCTTGCCTTATCTGTTCAACACTTCAAGAATCAAAATAAACAACAACGAAGGGGACAAAAGACAATCTTGCCTTGCCCCCTTCTGGAGATGACATGGTTTAGTGAAACCACTTTTAACCATAATTGGACCCTTCTGAGGCATATGTATCAATTTGAATCCTTGAATAAAGGATTTGCCAAAGTTCATATCTTTCAGAATTTCAATTTTTAAAAAGTCCAATTCAAATTATTAAACGTTTCCTCTGCATCTAAGATTAATGTGGCTAGTTTTATGTTATCTTGCAGTATTCTTACATCCAATACAGTTCTCATATTCTCTTTTAACTGTCTTTTAAGTAAAAATCCACATTGAATAAAGTAAATAAAATCTTGTAAAACATTTTAAATCTGTAGACTATAATTGATCTGAATCATTTATAATTATTCAGTGAGGAAACTGGCCTATAGTGGAGGTTAAGTCTTGTTCTTTTGTTAACAATATTGGTCTCTTTCCAGGATTCTGGAATTGCATCTCCCTATAAAACAGATAACTTTCTCTCTTAAGGGGTTTATTAACTCCAAACAACCACGATTTTTTCAGTTTCTTTCTTTTTCAAGATCCATTTTTCCTTGTATTGTGATTTCATTCTCATTCATTCTCTCTGCATAATCAGACTGCTACACCATTCTTTTTTTCATACTGTTCATTTCGCTTCTGTATTAAATCCAGCACTGATTAATTACCAAACCCTTTTAAAATAACTGATTTCCATTGTATTCCATTTACTTTTATGTTTTTTTCTGACATATCCAACTCTTGCTTCCATGTAACAATGTGGGGAGAAGCAGTTTGATATTGTTACGCACTGGAGCATAATTTGTAGCTGTCACCAGCCTATGGATTCCTGTTTTCTTGAACACCAGTTTGCTTTTTCTGACACATATTTTAGTCCTTTTATTTATAAATTGCCTACAGCTTCACTTCTCTACATGTATTCATCAACTCTGCAAGATTAATCAGCTCTGCTCCGCAAGATCAAACCAGATTTGGTCATATTTATTACAACCTTCTCCTTTATTATACATCTGTTTTTCTTTCATTTTTATTTTTTTAGTTTATGGTATTTGCTACTTTTACATTCCCATGATTTCCACATGATGTTCAGTTATCAATCTTTATTGCAATCACGGACTAACATTAAAAGGGTAGAATACAATAATAATTTTAAAAGTTAAAAGATATAAAATATATTTATTAGTTAAGGGTTTTTTTGTATTTTGATAGGTTTACTTAACCATATATTAACTTTTATGGGGGTTTTGTGTTTGCTTAGTGTTTTAAAACCTTTTTATAGATTTTTAAAAAAATATTTTTGTTTTTATATTTTTTAAAAAGTTTTTTAGCTTTTAAAATTATTGTTTGTATTCCACCCTTCTTAATACTGTCTTATGTCTGTAATAAATATTTGTTTGATTAAAAACACAGTAATGATCAGATAAATCCATAGACCTTATGGCATTAATCAGTTTCAGTTTTTAAAAATTATTTTTCAGTAGAATAGTAGATGAGTAGATTTGGTTATCAACCTTTTCACATTGTCTACTAAATGGTAAGGACAGTAATGGTCAATTTTTGCACATCTTAGCCACGATGAGACAAGGGCAGCCAGAGTCCAATTTTATTCCCAGGATGTTCACACTATTTTGTGCCTTCTAGGATCTTTAGTCTAGAAATTTACTTGCAAGCCAATATACCATTCAGTAAGGTATATGTAGTGTCTTAATATGCAGAGTTATACTAATAGGAAATTCATTTGATTTATTTGCTTACTAAAGTAATAGATACAGGTTTTTTTTTACTGGTACTCATTGTATATGTGCATTTCTGGAAAGAAACGGAGGGAGGGAAGTCCAAAGTAAGTGTATTGTGTCCTGAACAATAGCACCACCAGGTGGTTAGATTTAAAAAGAGATCTATAATGATAACTAATAATTTTTAAAGCTTTTGATAAATGAAATAAGATGTGGGAAATGCCTGGATCCATTTATTCTAATTCCTTTAGATACAAATACTATTGACTGAAAAGAGGAAATGTGTTCATAAAATGGGCGTTGGTCTTACCTGACACGCCATTTCTAGTCGAGCTGCGAGGATCATCCAGAGAGTGGGAGGTGCTCCAGTCTGCGTCTGTGTAGGCTGGACTTAATCATTAGGAACGCTCCGCCCTCTGTCACATGGTCCCTTGTAGCCTCCCAGTTTATCGAAGTCGAGAGAGGAGGAAAGTCATCTAACTCTCATCTAACTAGACCTAAAAGTATCATTGGCTGAAACAAGGTTCCCCAGACGGAAAAAAATTAAAAGGGTGGGGCTGGATGATCCTCGCAGCTCGACTAGAAATGGCGTGTCAGGTAAGACCAACGCCCATTCTCCTCGAGCTGCTCGGATCATCCAGAGAGTGGGACATACCAAAGCTTGGCTGTCCTACGGGAGGGAATCCGTCTGGGGTGGAAGCTCCCTGGGTCCTTGATGACCCGCTGGAGGACTCGTCTACCAAACGAGGCCTCAGCCGACGCAAAGATGTCAATCTTATAGTGCCTAATGAAAGGGGAGGGGGAAGCCCAAGTGGTGGCCCGACAGATGTCTGAGATTGGAGCCTGGGTGGCCCAGGCCGCAGAGAGGTGGCCGCACTCCTGGTGGAATGCGCCGTAATCCCACTGGGAACTGGCAAGGCCTGAGACGAATATGCCTTGGCGATGGTGGCTCTGATCCATCGCCCGATGGTGGAAGGGGACACCTTGTGGCCTAAGGACTTGGGCTGGAAGGAGAGAAATAAAGACTCTGACCTTCTAAAGGGTTGCGTGCGGTTAATGTATATGCGGAGGCCCGCCTGACATCTAGGGTGTGCCATTGTTTCTCCCTTTCCCCATGAAGGATGGGGACAAAAGTTCGGGAGTGTAAGCTCCTGAGCCCTGTGGAAGGCTGAATTGACCTTGGGCAAGAAGGTCGGGTCGGGCGTAGAACCACCCGATCGGAATGGAAGATACAGAGGTCCTTTCTCACCGAAGGGCAGCAATCTCGAAATTCGGCAGCCGAGGTAATTGCCACCAGGAATACTACCTTAAAGGTAAAATTTGGAGAGAGGATTCTCTAATGGGTTCGAAGGCGGTTTGGTGAGGGGCCACCAGGACCTTGTTAAGGTCCCAAGTGGGGTACCGGTGCACAACAGGGGGAGCGGAGGTTAGTAGCCCCTTAGGAAGGCCCTGATACGGGGATGGTGAGAGAGGGACCCAGATTGTCGCCGGAGATGACAGTTGAGAGGGCCGCTACCTGGCGTCTCAGGGTATTAGGTGAGAGACCTTTTTGAGCCCATCCTGGAGAAAATTCAAAATCTGGGCCACCGGGCGAGGCGGGTTGACCATGGATGAATGGCACCACCTGCAGAAGCTGACCCAGGTGGCATCGTATATCCGATTGGTTGAAGGCCGTCTGGTGGCCAGGATCGTGTTAATGACCTGGTCAGATAAATTCTCCTTCCTCAACTTTTCCCGCTCAACCTCCACACGGTTAGTTGGAGTCATTGGGGCTCCGGATGTCGAATGGGCCCTGAGACAGGGAGATCCTGTCCGGAGGGATTCTCCACGGGGGAGACACCGAGAGGTTGCGGAGGTCTGCAAACCATGGTCGCCTGGGCCAATAGGGGGCCACCAAAATCAGATCTGCCTTCTCCTGGATCAGTTTCTGAATGACCCTGGGAAGCAAAGCTAACGGGGGAAGGCGTACAGGAGTCCGGGGGGCACGGACAGCGAAGTGCGTCATGATTCTCGGCCCCGGGAAGGGAATCTGGAGAAGAACCGAGGAGCTGGGAGTTGCAGGGGATGCAAAGAGGTCCACTAACGGGAGACCGAAGATCATGGTCGCCTCCCTGAAAAGGGATGGATGAATGCGCCACTACCGGACTGGTCCAGTGGCCCTGCTTAACCAGTCCGCTCGGGTGTTTGAGGCCCCCGAAATGTGTTCTGCTTTGATCGTGAGGAGGTGACGCTCTGCCCAACGGCAGAGTCTCTCGGCCTCTCTCATCAACCGAATAGACTGGGTCCCACCTTGCCTGTTGACATGGGCCTTGGCGGTAACGTTGTCCGTGAGAATAAGGACGTACCGCCCGCATACCTGAGGCAGGAAGTGGCGGAGGGCCAGGTGGATGGCGTGGAGCTCCAGCCAGTTTATGCTGCAGGCCCGCTCTGCATGGGACCATTTGCCCTATGTTGTAAGGGACTGGAAGTGAGCGCCCCAGCCGCTCAGGCTGGCGTCTGTGGCAATGACGAGACGCTGGGGATTTTTGAAGAGATGACCCCTGTTGATGGCAGGGTTGGTCCACCAGAGGAGAGCGAGAGGACCTTTGGAGGTACCTTGATGGAGGATTTTGAGTTGCTTCTGCCGGACCTTTGAAAGCGGAAGCAGGAGCCACTGCAGGGACCTGGTATGAAGACGGGCCCAAGGAATAATAGAGATGCATGAAAGCATTTTTCCCAGTAATTTAGATAAATCTAACAGAGAAGCCCTCTTTGATCGGTGAATAACCTGAATTGAATTTCGAATACTCTGAAGCCTTTCCAGGGAAAGGAACACTTTTTCCTGCACCGTGTCAATGATGGCCCCCAAGTGGGCAATTCGGGTAGAAGGGACCAGTTGGCTCTTTTTTGGTTGACCAGGAAACCATGGGCGTGGAGGCGGAGAGAGTAGTCTTGGTGTCCCGCTCTGCTTGGGATTGTGAATGGGACAGGATGAGATATCATCCAGATAGCAGTGGAGACGGACCGGGCAGTCCCTTAAGCGAGCTGCCAGGACCGCGAGGATCTTAGTGAAACTCTGGGAGTGGAGGCTAACCCAAAGGGAAGGGCCACATACTGAAAATGGTGGTGATTGTAACAGAATCTAAGGAATTTAGAGTGTGAAGGCCGGTGGGATGTGGAGGTATGCCTCAGAGAGGTCTATAGAAGATAGCCAATCTCCTTGCCTGGTACCCTGCAAAATGGATTGGAGGGTGTGCATTTTGAATTTGCGGGGGTTTAGGAAGCGGTTGAGCCGTTTGAGGTCCAGGATAGCCCTCCATCCTCCCGAGGACTTGGGAACCATGAAGAGGTGGGAATAGAAACCCTGCCCTCGCTGAGAGAGGGGAACTGGCTGGATGGCCTGGATGGAGAGTAAGTGATGGATGGCGCATCCATTAATTTGCGTTTGGAGGGGTCCCTAGAGGAGGGAGATGACATGAAGAACTCGGGAGGTTGAGAGTTGAACTCCAGAGCGAGTCCAAACCTGATGGAGTCCCTGACCCATCTGTCGGAAGTGGTAGAATCCCACAGGTCGGCGAAATGCCTCAGCCGACCACCAATAGAAAAAGAAAGGATTCATTTGGAGCGCCGGAAGGGTCTCCCCCAGAACCCCTGAAGGGACGCTTAAATCCTCCGCCCCTCCTATTTCGATCGCTCGGGTCGGAACGATCCTGGGAATATGATGCTCTATACGAGGGAGGTCTCGGGTACCTGGGGGAAGGGGGACTGGTAGAAGGACCGGGAGGATCCTCTTGAAAGGTCTGAGGGGCTCGGGAGTCAGGCCTCCGAAAAAGAGGAGGAAGGAATTTCTTCTTTCCCCTAGTTTCGCCAAGAGAGGGTCCAGGGTCGGCCCAAAGAGCTTCCCCTCTAATGGGGGTGGAGGCCAGCTTGACCCTATTCTTCACGTCCGCCTGCCATGGTTTGAGCCAGAGCAGGCGGCGGGCAGTGACCTGGGACGCTAACGCCCGGGAGGCGGAATTTAACCGAATGGTGCGTGGCGTCCGCTGAGAACTCTGCCGCCGCTGTGATTTTGACAATGTCCTGCAGCGCCCGTGTATTGGATGGAGGGATGTGGGCCTTCAGTTGATGGAGCCACCGGATAGAGGACCTGGTAAAGAAGGAGGCTGCGGTGGCGATCTAATTGCCCAGGCGTCGGCTAGATGAGCCCGCCGCAAGGCCAATTCAGACCTCCTATCCTCGGGTTTGAGGGCCTCCAGTGGGTCACTCGGGGGAGGAGAAAGAGGCGAGACCAACAATGGGCTCGTCCACCTCCGAGGTATTGAGGAGGAAGCAGAAACCGGTTCGAGAGGTTAAAGAACCTCTTATCCTGTGTGGATGGGGCCGGAGGAGCCCCGTAAAACCCAGTTGGTTGGAAACCAGATCGTGGAAAATGGGAGGAGCGGGAATCACATCCTCGGCCACCACGGGCTGTTTGAACATTGCGTCCTCCAGTTCCTCCCCAGAGGAGTGGGGGACAGGGGAAGTTGAGTGGCCAGGCCCGAGGTGTTCTTGGCCTTAAACAAGATGGACTTAAACATGTGGGGCTTGAATAACCCCACAAAGGAAGGCTGGACGGGGAAAGGCCTCGTCCTCCGACAACTCTGCTTGCATCGGGTCTAAATCTGAAAAGGGTTCCCCATGGAAGGTGGATCCCCATTCAAGGTGCTCCTCCTCCCTGTATTGGTCTAAAATTTCCATTCCCTCCTCCGGTTCCCTTTCTGGAAGAGGGCTGGCCCCCGGGAGAGGTACCTGACCAGGAGCAGGGTCCAGGGCGGGCATGGACCTAGTTGGCACCGGTTCTTGCGCGGGAACCATCTGAGGAAGGCTTGATCCGGCCATCTGCTGCATGCCTTGAGCTATCCCCTGTTGAATAGCCTGTTCCATCCAAGTTCTCATGTACTCAGGCATCTCGATCGTGGGTGGGTCCTCCTGTCTCAGGCCAGCGGCCGTGGGAGTGAAGGTTGCTTCAGGCCTCCGGCTGGTAGCTGGTCCAGGGTCGTGAGACTCCTGGGATGAGCTGTGCCTGGAGAGAGGGGAACAAACTGGAGGGGGGTGTGCCTGGAAGTAGAAGGGGCGGCTGGGGGTGATGGTTGAGTCACCCTAGAGCGCCTATCGAACTCCCTCTCTAGTGCCTTATGACGCCTTAAGGCGACCCTTTGAGAGGCCTTAGAAGTCTCCTGGGAGGTTTCCTTAGCCTGTCTGCGCACATGATGAGACTTAGATTTCACCTTCAAAGAATGGCGGGAGTTAGGTTATCATCTGCCATGGTAAAAACAACAGAAGTATCAAAATGATATATATATATATATATATATATATATATATATATATATATGTGTGTGTGTGTGTGTGTGTGTGTGTGTGTGTGTGTGTGTGTGTGTGTACAGGCGGTTGGCACGCCTAGGATACGACCTGGGTAAGGCCGGGTATCCAGAAACTGGCCCGCGCCCCCTTTTGGAATTTGCAATGAATAATCTGAAAATATGACCAAAAAAAAAAAAATTTTTTTTTTTAAAACTGCCACAGATATAGACTTTTAATGTACAATTATATCCCACCAGGATAAGGATCCAGGAAAACACACTGCAGCGACAGTGATGGAAGCTAGGTCTCTCTAAGCAAATCTGAGAGAGAAAAAATGCCAATTGAATGAGATTGGATTACCCATGTAAGGAAATATGAAGATATTCTGTATTAGACTGAATAACAACCTGGCAGTTGGTAAAAGGAAGAGAAGCCAATCAGCCAAATCAACGCCAGCAATACAAGGCCTCAGGCAGCTTCCCCCACTCAGGGAGGGAGTGGCTGCTTTTCTAATTCCCCACCCTGAGATCTGCTGCGGAAGCCAACACTTACACCAACCATTAACAGAGTAAAGAGTAAAGAACAACTTTCTTTTTCCCCTCTGGGAGAGGGAGATAGAGAAATCAGCCCTACTAGGCCTGGGAGCCTAAGCCTAGGGCCAGCAGAACGTCGCAGCAATAGGAGGCCTGCAAAATGTCGCCCGGCCATGAGGCAGCACCCAAAATGGCGGCCGCCTGGAAATCGAAAGTGAAAGGCAAAGCGGGCGGCTCAGGGTGGGTGCATCCTGCAAGCCACGAGGGCGAGGATGCTGAAATTGGCGTTAGTGGGGGGAAAACCAGTATAAAAAAGGCTCCAGACCTTAGAAAGGCACCAGGACAGCAAGGCAGGAAAAAAAGAAATAAACAGCAGAGAGGGGGTGGGGGGTGGGGTGGGGGGGGTGTTAGCACTAAGTGTTGCTAAGCTGCCCGCCCAGTCCCCTGGGGGCAAAAAACGCACACCCCTAAGTCTCAAGACACCCCCAGATGCGCAGAGGCTAAGGAAATAATAAGCTTAAATCAAACCTGAACTGAAATATTATCCTGCTTGAATCAGCCAAAGAGTGGGAAGCACAATCAAAACACACAGCCTAACTCTGCAAAGGCTGGCCATAAACTGGGAGGCTACAAGGGACCATGTGACAGAGGGCGGAGCGTTCCTTAATGATTAAGTCCAGCCTACACAGACGCAGACTGGAGCACCTCCCACTCTCTGGATGATCCGAGCAGCTCGAGGGAGAATAGGGTGTTTTTGCTTAATGACAATTAGTTCAATTTTAATACACTTGCAACAACTCAAAATTCCAGCCATCATGGAATCCTCACAGTCTTGTGATCACAGGTGTTTGGCAACGGATTTGCACATAACGACAATTGCAGCTTCCTATGGCCATATGGTCACTACTGAAGACCTTCCTTGCTGGCTTTCCATAAGCAATATCAGTGTCTGGGAAAGTTGCAAAAATTCCCCCTCCCTCTGTCCCTCCTGCATGCATGCTGCTGTACCCCATTTCCACCAACTCGTTCATGACTTTTGCTGGCCCTTCAAGGCCTATTCTTGGCCTCCCCCGTGCCCCCCACCCAGCTCTTTCCCTGGGATTCCTACCATTTCCTATTTAGCAATTTACATGTTTTGAGTTTACAATAGTAACCAGGATTTTCATTGCTAAACAATGCACTCATGTGGCAATGCGCTTTAAGACTATATCACTTTGTCCCAATTGCTGTTGTAACCCAAGAATCTCTGTTCCTGTGACAAAGCTTTCATTGAATGCTCTAAACATTTACTTTCACTGTGGAAGGTAATAACATAAGTATTATGGGTTTGTTTTTTTACTTGTATCCCACCTTTATTTTTTGTTAATTTAAGTCGGTGAGCCTAGTGCTCCCTTCTCCCACAACAACCCTGCAAGTTAGGTAATAGAGATTGACTGGCTCAAAGTCACCCAGCTTGCTTCCATGTCTAAGGGGAAACTAGAACTTAAAATCTCCCAGCACTTCAGCCACTACAGCAAATTCACTCTCGTGCTCAGTTTTTTTGTTAAACACGACAGTGGCACACAAGTTTCTTTGAATATGCACAGGTAGCAGTCAGCCATCGTGCCCCATAAAGTGCCTTCTAAAAGATTGAACTGGTGGTTGGATGATTGGAATTGAAGTCAATCACATCTAGAGGAATGAAAAGTTAAGAAAGCCACAAAAGAAATGTTAAGTGATACATTTTAAGGCAAAGATTGTGTTTACCACAGAGAAGGTGTATGAAAAGTGAAGTGTATTCTATTCCCTTTTTAATGGCCTTATCTCTCCCTCTTCTCCAGACCGACAAGATCTGGAACAACCAAACCGTGTGGATCAACTGCAAGAACCTCTGTTGGAAGCCCTGAAAATCTATGTGAGAAAGAGGAGACCTAGCAAACCTCATATGTTCCCCAAAATGCTGATGAAGATTACAGATCTACGGAGCATCAGTGCAAAAGGTAAGGGCAGGCAGACCCTGCAGGGGAGAAAAAAAAAAGTTTTTTCTTCTTTCTTAAATCTGTAAGGAGGCAGAGTTTTTTTTAAAAAAAATGAATTCATAACTAAAAACTGTCTGATATGTATGATAGTGTTGAACATCATGTTCAAAATTGAAAGGTAATTCTGAGAATACAGTGAGCATTTTCAATACACACCGCACTTTTGAAAGTTTTTGAAAGTAAATTATCTTGAGTATTGCTTACACCTTTAGCATATTCTCTTGGCTTACTTAGGAAATGCTCAGGTTATATATTGTGTTGGTAAATCAGCTGTCTTCCCTCCCACAGGTGCTGAAAGAGTGATAACTTTGAAAATGGAAATTCCTGGATCAATGCCACCCCTCATCCAGGAAATGCTAGAGAACTCTGAAGGCATGGATTCTTTGGGGGGCTCAACGGGAGCGTCTTCCCATATCAGTAGCTTAGCTCCACCCCCACCTCCACCTCCAGGCAGCTGCAGCCCTAGCCTCTCGCCCAGCTCCAACAGAAACAGTCCTGCCACACATTTACCGTGACCATGCTGGACCCCTGAACTAGTTGCTTGATCCCCTCTCTGCGCACATCAGTCTTTTGCTTCCTGGGTCTGCCTGGACACACCTCTCAGGAGGAGCAGAGGTGGGGTGAAGGCGTAGCAGTAGGACAGGCTGTTGCTGCGGGCATTCTCCTCTCCTTCTCTGTACCACATCAGTCCTGCTCAGACCCACGAGGGAAGGCTGCTTATGTTCTCCTGTACCAGCACACTATTTCTCACTTAGCTGTTCAAACAAAACAGGGTTCTGCTTGCAAGAAAGGGTCCTGCACTCGTGGAGAGAGGCACAGATCTTCTCTGAAGGCAGATCAGCAAATAGATCCGAAGGACGGCTGCTCAAAATTAGGAGCAAGATTTTTTCCCCCAAAAGAAACTAGTTACAGGAGGAAAAAATACACTTCTCTGTGGCACGTATCCCACCCCCCCCCCCACTCTCTTCTTCAGTCTTGTCATGCACACATACATGCCTCCACAAAGGTGTTGCTTGCTTCTTGTTGCAGTGAAAACGAAGTCGTGGCGGGGGGTTCCCAGTTGAGTTTGCATTTCGGGGAAAGGATATAATTTTTTTTTAACTGCTCAAACCTTCTCTTCATCCTCAATTTGACTGTGCAATCTTACCTTTGTCTCTTTTCTTGCCTCCTCCTCCTACTTGTCCACTTACATATGCCTAAAAATGTCACCAGCAATTTTTTTTAAAAAAAGAAACATTAGTTCTTCAGTTTCTTTTTTTAAAGTACAGTAGAACATGGAGGGAAGGATTCATTTAAGAAAGAATAACTATTATATATACAAATATCTATAAATATATATAAATACATTTGAAAAAAAAAAACTTTGTACAAGTTTGGAATTTGAAGGGTTTCTAAAAAGAGGGTGGCAAGGAAAGGGCCAGAAAAACCAAACCAAACCACGGAGATTCATGTATGGGGTTGGTCATGCTTCTCATTATAGATTCAAAACTATTATCTAGCCAAGTACTTGAATTTGGTAGCCACTCTTCCATGAACACTATGCTGGGAATGACTGAGAAACCTGGCTTATTGGTAAGTAATCATGAGCTCATGCACAGTTGCTAAATAGCCAGAAATGTACAGTGGCAAAAAAAGTTATCACTGCATTCAAAACTGAATTCTTAGCTGATCTCTTGAATAAGGTTACAGAGTCTGCAGAGCAAGGCATATTTACAAAGAAAACCCACAATCCACTGTTCTAATTTGCTTTAGTCCTATTTTCAGAGGAAGCTAACTGAAAGCAATAGGACAACATTCCTTGCTGCCAGAATTTCCAGGAGTGCGTTTAAGTTCCAGTGTTTCCTGCAACTGTGGCTAGTATGAGTTAAAGATATTTAATTTTGGCTAGTCCTGTACTTACTGGCTGCTTTTATTTGCAATATATCTTGTTTGGATCACTTGGATACAAAGCTAAAATCTCACAATTCTCATTTTTCATTTCTATTTTGGCAAATGAAAAATTGAGAAACGAGGGGGTTCTAAACATTGTGATAAAAGTGTTGTTTTGAGCAAAATGCTTTGTTTTCTAAAGATTGTGTGTGTGTGTGTGTGTGTGTGTGTCAAAATCACCTACATTGTTACATGTTCTTACTAACAAAAAGCCAATTTCTCCCTCTCACTCAACTCCTGATTCTTATTATAAAATACTTTTTTTGAAAGGGCAATTTTAATTTTGTAAGGCACAACATTTTATCAGGGGAAACATCTTACTTTTTTTCTTCACTTCACTGACCTTTGTTCAGTTTATTGGTTTCTAGGTTGAATAATTTGTATCTTCTTCTGGAAGAGAACAATTAAGGGCAGGGCTCTAAAGAGTTAATGTTGGAAGCTTTGTGGTGGGTGAAGGGTATCTTTTCTATAATGATTCACATAATCTGAATTGCCGTATCACCAAACAACTTCTTGTGTCTTGTGATCCAAAGCCTTGGGGAAGGATTGCTTTTCAAAGAGAATAAGGCAGGTAGACAATCACCGTAGTCCTTGAAGGTAATAGGACTAGCTTTTAAGTTCCATCCATAACATGATACCACTAGATTTCATCCCTGTGCCTATTTAGCTGGAAATAAGGATTGTTTTCCAACCGTACAATCCTACTTGTGTTTATGCAGATGTAACTCAGAGAGACTGAGTTCCAAGGCCGTGGAAATAGGAATGAGGTCCTTCAAACTCCCACCTCATTAGGTTCAAAACAGCTGCCATGGGTGGATTCCTGATTTATCTATGGAACGTATACCATACTTTAAAGAAGTAGCCAGAGGGGATTACGATCATGATTTATTCTAGTTTTTTTTCTTAGTGTTGAGATCTGATTGTCTTAGAATATGACATGACATTTAAACAGAATTGTGTAGGGTGGGAGTAGCAAAAAGATTTTAGTTCTCATAAAAGCACGTCCCTCAGGTTATAACTTTAAGGCATGTGCTCCACACTTCTCAGATATGTATATAAAGTTGTGATTTCATATAAAAAGATCCTGGTGAGTTTAAATCCTACCATAATTGTTGAATTGGATGGGAATGGGCTTGTGAGATGTCTTATGTGTGTCCCTTAAAAGAAATGACTGCTTGGTGTAAATGAATTACTTTATTCTCAGCCCTATTGCATTAGTGATCAGCAATTTATTAAAGGGTTAAATCAGCAGGGGTTAGCCATAGTAAGTCAATGGACCTTTCCCATGGTAAGGTAATATACTTTTAAACATTAGATGCCAAGGAGTAACAATAAAAGAAACCTGTGTTTGTTACAACTGAAATTTCTGAAATATTTGGCTGGTTGCCTGGAAATAGAACTAGACCCATGATAAGATGAATCTACAGCTTAGTTCTTATTATACCAATGTGCAATTACCTTGCACATAGCAAAGGATGCCTCTGTGAGGGCACTAAGCTGGAATTTCGATGGCACAGTGAGCTTTGTTTAGTTTAGAAACCTTTTACTAAATAAACTACAATTAACCAATTGTATGTTTTTGACAGCAGAGGCAGAAATACTCTGCATGACAACTCAATGCTTGTCCAATCAAAGTGGAGAAACATGGTCATATTTAACATATTGATGTATGGATTAGTTACAAAAACCATACATCAACATTAATGTATGGATTGATTATGAAAACGATGTAGTACAGAAGTTTGGATGGCCTTATCAGATGAGTTTGTCAATATTGTTCCAGGCTGAGATTAATAAATAGGTTTACAAGTTAAATAATTATCTATTCGCTTTCCAAATCATCTACTTGATTTATGTTAAGAAACCATAAAATATTGGACTAGAAAGGTTTTGCTTTATCAGAACAAGACAGTTCTTACCAAATTCTCTCCTGTTTAGAGTTGTGTGGAATCCTTTGGAGTTTTCTTCTGATACGTGCAGTGGCATTTTCTTCTCCTTCTATTGGTGTTTCTCATAAAACCTTTTAAAGATTGGAGGTTGACAATCAGAATAGTGTTTTGTTGCACAGTCATGACAACAACCCTAATACGGAACAGTTGTCACCTCTTGTGCTTTTGTGCTTTTACATTTGTTTGTGCAAGGCAGACAGGCTCAATGGAGAAGGCTTTCCAGGCTGCACCCCTTTAATGTAAGGATGAACAATCTCTTTTTGTTAGGATCTTGCTTATCATCTGTTAATGTTGAATGGACTCAGAAGAATCACAGGGTTTAAAATAATCCAGTCATGATTCAAGTAGATAGAGATGGAAATTTTGTTGCTTTCTATTTTCTTTTTGGTGATGGGATTTAGGAATGCATTTAGAGTTTTCTGAAGTTTGTCACCCCTTATCAGTTGTACAATATGATGGGGTGGGCATAGTGACCTAAGAAATGTAGAGGCTACTCAACTTTGCTTTAATGATGCCAGCAGCTAGAACCAAGTCCAGGAAGAGATGGAGTTCAGCAATCCACCTATTCACAGTGGACATGGACATGGGGCTAAAGGTGTTTTGTTATTTAATCAAGATGGAATAATTTCAGCTCTGGAAACAAAGTTCAGCCCTTCCTTTAAAAACTGCAACACTTAGCACTGGAAAACATACTTTGTAAAAGTTGGTAAAAAATGAAATAAGGTGTCAATGCCTCTTTTAAGTGGAGGTGAGAAATATGCAGCCTGACTGGGAATGTGCTGGGAAAGGAAAAATAATTTCTACATTGTGCTACAGTGCGATAGTAAGTATAGCAAATACTGGTGTCCACTCTCGTTTAGGAGATATCATCTGATTTCAGTCTATATAAGTCTGTATAAGTGCTTTTGGTTTCAGCTGTTCTAAAGCCAAGCTTAGCTAAAATTCAGTTACACTGTGCTGAAATCTTTGCTTCTGAAGACTCAGAGGTTTATTTGGTACACAATAGTGTAACGTGGCTATAGTTGCCAGTCATTAACCAAGCTTCTTTGCCAAATGCTGTGAGAAGGTAAATTACCACATATGCAACATCTCATTTATGCACAATGCTTTTTCCCTCAATATAGGACCTGCAGGTAAACAAGTTTAACATTGAGACTACAAGTGTATCAGAATCCAGGCTAGAGTGTATTAGTCTGTCTTGATTAAGCCTATTCCACAAAATCAATTTAAAAATTGGTACCTTGGTTGCTATTTCTGTTATTTCAAAATCTCATTGCCTTGGTTGAAACTGATCCCATTCTGTAGCATCCTCCCTCTCTGTGTACAAAGGGAAAGATGATGGGGTGGTGGAAACAACAGACGGACAAATGCTGGTTTCCTGTTGAAGGTCAGAGTGAAACTGTCAATGGCACCCCTGCTGCTCCGCCAGGCTAGTGAGGAAAATGCAAAGCTATCAGGCCAGCATTTCCCTTTCAGGACCTGAGGCTTTGAGCTTTTCCAGCTGAAAAGACCTTCAAAGTAGATTCTTTTGCATTGTGGCCTAGCCAGAAGTACATTATCTCTGTAGCCATAAAGAAAACAATAGCATGGGATTACTGTACACAAATGTGGAATCAATCCAAGAATGATGAGAACACCCCTTAAGTCACAAAATGCTGATCAGTAGCCAAAGATGGGGAGGGCTTTAAAATCAAAGAATTGTAAAGAGAATTATGGGAATGGTTGTGAGAAACTGCCTCTGAAATAGAGTAAACTGAAGATTTGAACTGGAGAATAGCTCTTTGATGAAGGAATGTGATGAGCCTTACATTTATTTGCCTTAGAGAGAATGGTATTTGAATTCTTTATCTTTGGAAGCCTGGACCCAGTATTTTACCAAGCTAATGGAAGACAACGCAAAAGACCACCAGAAGAAGATGAGATGCACCAGCCTTTTGGCCACATTAAAGCCAGTCTGAATTTTCATAAATGGAATTATTCAGAAGCCACTTTAATTAATCTGAAGAACTGATAGTTGCAACACCAGCTTTCTTCTATGTGTTGTGCAGCATTCAGTCAAGCAAATAGCGACAGCAAATATTTCCCAGTAGTTTAGCAGGAGGGAAAAAAAGGCCAGAGAAACTGTTTGAGAAAAGTCATCTGAAGAGCTGCTGCTGATCCATTGTGGGTGACTGAGAATAGACTTCCTGCTAAGTAAGCGGAGACTGCAGGAGGAATATAAGATAGCCAGGTTCCAGGGAGTGAGTTCACTGAGTGAACAGGGATTAAACAGACATTTTTTCCAATGAAATCTTTTAACTTTCTAAATCAAGCACTGTACTGCACTAACCTGAGAGCCTCAGAAAGAACAAGAAATAAAAGCTGGTTGTTAGTGATGCTTTAGTAACCAAAAACGCAAACAAACCAAGTAGTCTACACTCATGTCCTTCAGTGTTTATAGCATGCTATTTTCATCCCCAACCTACCTGGCATATGATTGCATTAAATGCAGGCTTGCAACAGTTGCTTCAGACCAGGTGAATGGGGAGTCAAAGGTTTGGAGCAATGATCAGCTGTAATTCAGCCAATATGACAGTAGATTAAAAAGTTTCCAAATCTGTTTCAATGCTTAGTGACTTAATGGACCAATCCATCGAATTTTCTTGACAAATGAATAAAAGTGAGGTGCCATTCCAATATGTTTATTCAACTTTCCAAACTAGCCCTATTACAGGTAGTTTTCGACTCGCAATGCAATTGGGATCAGAATTTCAGTTGCTCAGCAAGGTGGTTGTTAAATGAATTGTACCCAATTGTACAACCTTTTTGCCACAGTGGTTAAGTGAATCTGTGGAATTGTGAAGTGAATCACACTGTTATTCGGTGAATCCTGCTTCCCTCAATGACTTTGCTTGTCAGAAGCAGCTTGGGAATGTTAACAATGGCAACCACATGACCCCAGGTGCTGCAGTTGTCATAAATACATGCCAGATACCATGCACCTGAACTCTGATAAGGTGAATGTGGGGATGCTGCAAATTGGTCCAGTGCCATTGCAACTTTGAAATATTCATGAGTCCAGAACTACCTGTATTTGAAAGATTGGGTATGCAAATTGTGCTGGTAGGACCCATTTACTTCTGGAGTTACAAGAGTTACCTATATGATGGGCTGCTGGCATGAGTTGTTCCTCATAAGACCTGGAAAGAAAGGCTTTGAACTGAATCCTGTGAGAGGTGGAAATTAAATCTCCGAAGTGGAAATCTCAACTAACTTGCCTTCTATAGGAAGACTTGGGAGCGTAAAACTTGTGGGAAAAAAAGGTGTATTGCTGGTGTTTTCTCAAGGAATTGCAGATAATTCTTTTCAAAAGCAAATTGCAGGTTTCTTAAATAATAGGGGATGTTAATTCCACCAAAACCTACTGGTCAAAAAGTACATTCCTAACTTTGTCACTTACAGTTTTTCCTTCAGAGAATGGAAGAAGTCTCCAGAGCGTTTACTCTGACTTCATACCAACTAATAAAGATAATCGAGGAAGTAGAAATAGCAGAAATATTGGAAAGTGGGTATGAGATAATGATAATATAACCATGGAATTCTTGATTTTCAGGCAGTTAAATATATTCAAATTCATATATTGAATTTCAGCAATAATAAGTAGAATTCTATAGCAGGGAGAACAAATAGAAAAGGAACTCAAATTTAGCCTGAATTCCTATAAAAGGAAATGCTAAAAGAAAAAAAAATTACAAATCATTCCAATGGGAAAATAAATAGGACAGTAGAAGAAACCAGTGGCGAAGATTTGAAACAAGCAAAAGGAAATGTACAGAAGATGGAAAATTGAACATATCACCAAGAAAGAAGACACAGAAATGTAGAGATGAGATCAAGAAAGCTGAAGCTCAGTGTGTGTTTAGATCAGTGAGGAATATTTCAAACATTACAAAGGTCATCTTTAGATGTCTTCAAAATAGAAGGAAAAGAATCCACAGGCTGGCTGCTAAATGAAGCAAAGTAACAAATAGTCATCTCCTATTTTGGCTCAGGCTTCTCCAACAAGAGGTAATTGTGAGGAGCAAGACAAAGAGGCAGGTGAGGCACGAGGTTAAATGTAATAATTTCAACAACCACTCAGTATACCTGTTTATTTCAAACAAGTTTAAATCTCAGGCCCAGATGAATTATTGAGTTATTATTGGGAAGTCTTGCTAATGTCTGATGAACCCTCTGTAGATGGTGTTTGAGAAATCTTGGAGAGCTGGTAAAATGTTAATGAGTACAGAAAGAAAATAGCGATCAACTTTGTAGATAGCACACAAAATATTGGGATAATAACGTAAAAATTGCATTCAAAGTGGGATGTGCAGGACTTTGAGTCCTAAAGGCTTCAGGGAGGGAGTGGCCATGCTTGTTGTACCTGTTGGTGTCTGCTTAAAGAAGCCACACCTTTTTGTGGATTTGTACTCTAGCTATGAACCCCATGAAAAGTTTTTCCTAAATAAAAAAAATAAGAAAACAATGACTGTCTCGGGTGTGTTTTATCGCTCCTACCCAGGCATTTTTCAAATGAGGACCGTTGGTTTCAGTTGTGGATCTTGGTCATGCAATGTCAGCCCTTTCCACTCAAGCCGACGTTTCCCTGCCAGGCCCTCCAATTAAACTGACTGCTGCAGAAATGATTGCAGTTCAGTCCTCTTGTTTCCTTGTATTCCACCCAATCCCAGAGCAGTGTTGCTTAAGTTAACGTGTGACACACACATGTATCTAAGTCCGTGTCTAGTTTTGCCTTAAAAGATTGGTGATCTTAGGAATACACAAACAACAGTCAGAAATAACTAATGAATTTATTGTTGCTACTTTTGGCCACAAGAGGCCAGCAAAAACCTTGCAATGGCTGACAATATGATGAACATATATTTCTAGCACTTGAACAAAGGCAGTCTCCGAGGAA
Source organism: Pseudonaja textilis (assembly GCF_049901715.1). NCBI lineage: Eukaryota > Metazoa > Chordata > Lepidosauria > Squamata > Elapidae > Pseudonaja > Pseudonaja textilis. The sequence goes on from NC_142008.1 coordinate 92,644,706, forward strand.
CAAATGGCAGTAGCCTTTCCTTGTTAACTTTCTGCAAATCCCAAATACGCAGGTAAGAAGGAGCTACTGCTGTTTAGATTGGAAGATAGACATGCAGCAGAATATCCCAGGGGCAAGGTCAAAAATGTCAAAATGACAGCTACCACACTGTGATGGAAATTATCCCTGGTTTACCTGTGTCTCAGATGTGCAAAGATGTGTTTCATCCGATTATTGTGTGAACAGGCATCATGCTATTGTGGCTGCCATCTCAACACCCTGTGGATCCACATGGGATGCAGACTCTTTCCCCCAACCAGTTATCAGTTATCCAGGCTTCCTCCCAGGTGTTCTTAGCAGGGGGTCTAGTTCCTTCTAAATTTTGATGCAGCTATCCATTTAATGTGGCTGTTGAATTAAAGCTTCCCCAGGTTTGTCTCAGACTTGGGCAGAGCATGGACTTTGATTTGCAAGGAGCCAGTTTGGTCTAGTAAAACGTTAGACTAGAAGGCAAGAGACTCTTGAGTTCAAGTCCCACTTTAGCCATGAAAGCCAACTGTGTGACCTTTGGCCAGTCACTCTTTCAGCCCAACCCACTTCACGAGGTGGTTGTGGAGAAAGCAGGAGGAAGAAGGTGGGTTGGATGCGTTTGCTACCTCGAATATAAAAATCTACCCTTCTGTTTAGTTCAGGCCAGCTGTAAAAATATTTGATCTTGAAGGGATAAGAGTATAGTAAAAACATTCCTAAAAGCAAAAAGCAGCCTGCCTGGAGAACCTATTGTTCTCCAGAGTTGTGATGACTACGTCTTCCCCAAATCTTGATTCTCCTTGCCATTTTAGAAAAATAACAGATGGCTTGTAGCACACAAACAAGTTTACTCCAATGTGAATAACAACTACTGACTGTCGGGGTGTGTGTGCAGAAATACACAATGTTGTCTTCCATCCCAACCACACCCCAACCAGACTATAGGTAATCCTCAACTTATAACCGTTCATTTAATGGTAGTTCGAAGTTACAACAGCATTGTAAGAAGTGACTAATTACTTACACCCATGGTCACCCATGGTCAAGTAATTGAAATTTAGACTCCTGGCAACTGGGTCATATTTATGATGGTAACAATATCCCAGGGTCACGTGATCAAATTTTGTGACCTTTTTGACAAACCAAATTCACTTAATAACCAAGTTACTAATTAAACAATTGTAGTGATTCACTTAGCAACTGTGGCAAGAAGAGTTGTAAAGTGGGACAAAACTCACTTGCTTAACAACAGAAATTTTGGGCCCAATTTTGATTGTAAGTTGAAGGTTACCTGTAGTGGAAAGAAAAGTTCACCTGTCTCTTTCTGCAGCCTGCACCATTGTGGCCATAGTGATGGAAGAGGTTGAAAATCCAAACAAGGATTTCTTAAGATGATTTCATTTCCAAGGAATCCAGGAATGTGGCAGTGTGTAAAGCGCAAGCCTTCCAAGGTACACATAGTCCTTGACATATAATCATTCGTTTAGTGACTGTCCAAACATGACAACAGTGACATGAACATTTTTTACACAGCCATTCACACGAATGTTGCAGCATTCCATGGACACATGATCAAAATCTGGATGTTTGGCAGTTTGTTCATATTTATGATAGTTACAGGATCCCCAGATCATGTGATTTTGCAACCTTTTGCAACCTTCTGACAAGCAATGGGGAAGCTGGATTTACTTAACAACCATGTCACTATTTTAACAACTGCAATGATTCACTTAACAACTGTGGCAAGAAAGGTTGTAAAATGGGGCAAAACCTATTTAACAACTGTCTTGCTTAGCAACATAAATTTTGGGCTCCATTGTGGTGGCAAGGCAAGGAGTAGCTGTAGACCAGGGGTGACAAAGCCCTTCCATATTTGTTTCTAAGAAAGCAATTGGCCCATGTCCTTTTATTATTAGGAGCTGTTGAGAAAGAGACGAGTTAATACTGGCTTTGGATTAGAGGCTAGTTGCATTCTTATCCACAAAGAACCTCAAGAATTGCAACCAGAGGGTCTCATCCCATGGCTAGCTAAGCATTAACATAGAAGGCTGACTCCGAAATGATTGACAGACCACTTTGAAGCAAATAACAAAATGGACGAGCATTTTCTCTAGAAGCAATGATTTTTTTCTTTAAACATTCTTTGCAATCCCTGGGGGAAAAACATAAAACAAATGCATTTCTTGACTAAACTATATGAAGTTTTGGAAACTTGTCTGGCAGACGCACCTGGTCTCAAGATATGAGGATGCAGAGTGTCCCTGAAAGCCTCAGATAACTCCGGACCGAAGCTTGTGCAGATAAGCTGTGTTGATATTGTGGCTACGCATTGTATCGCCAGACCTATGATCCGTCTTCTTCTTTATTCTTTTCTTTTCCCTTCCCTTTCTCCCCCTCTTCTGTCCTTGAGAGGTGGTTGGGGCTGTAAACTTCACTGAAGCCCACATTCCTGATAGAGCAGCTTGCTTGACATTTTCTTAATGTGCCATTTTTGCTTTTAAAATCCTTTCCCATCCCCCACCACCACCACTGACATTGAAATAGAGGTTTCATAAAGTTGGGAAATGAGGGGTAGCTGATTCTTCCCTACTCTAAACTCAAACCCCTCGGCCTATGTTAGGATGACTGTTCCCAGGAAATCCAGCCAGAACAGGGATGCCAGACAAAGGGGAAATACCTTATCATTAGTCCAGATCTCTCTTTTTGCTTAAATTCTGGAATTTGTAATTACCACTGACCTGAAAAACAGTAAACCAGACAAGGTGGGATTACAGGGGTTACATATACAACACATGATAGGGAGATTTCTTAAGTATTTAAGCCTCTTGCTATTATTATTCACCATGGGTGGTTCCTCATCAGCAAAATCCTCACAAATTATCACTTTTCTTGTGTATCTTTGCATGTGAAATCTTCCTAAACTTGTGTCAGATTCCTTCCTTCCTCCCTTCCTCCCTTCCTTCCTTCCTTCCTTCCTTCCTTCCTTCCTTCCTTCCTTCCTTCCTTCCTTCCTTCCTTTAGGACTGCAATAAGACATCCATAGTTACAGGCCCCCTTTTCAAAAAGGAGTGTTTTTGATGCATCTGTCTCTTTGCATTGGCCTTTGCATTCATTTTATCTTTGTAGCTACAATAATTTCTAGCAACCTATTTTAGTTATTCTACTCCTCACAGTAATTGTGTTGATACTTTGAGAAAAGCTTTTAAAAAAGGGATTTATTTGAGCAGGTACTTCTCTTTGAGATATCCCTTCTGTCCAGCATTTGAAACCAATCAACAGTGCTGGTTTGAAGTAAGTAGTCCATTGATTTTTGTCAATTTCCAGAGAAAAGGTCGACCTTTTTCTTTCATTTTAAGGAAAACAAATAATTAAAGACTCTGTATTAAGTACCAGCTTTGATTCTGTTTTGGGGAATGGATGCCATAAGAGTTTTTGATGGTGGGCCAGGCAATGAAATCGTTCTGATTTTAATGAATCTTTTTCAGCTTTGACATCTCACTGTGAAAAAAATTGAGGCTGATGGTTCTGCCAAGTCTTCCTTCTCTTATGTTAGTGAAGCCTCTCCCCTCAATAGTCACCCCCCCACAGGAATATTGAGTGTACATGGAGGAAAGATGCAACCCCCTTCAGCAGCCTGTATTGCCAAAAACCAGGAAGCCCAAGGACATCGTTGTCTCTTAGGAACAAACAAACAAACAAACAAACAAATCTGGATGCAGACTGAAGGTCAAGCAGGGAATGAGGAGGTGCAGGAGGTGACTGGAGGAGGGTGGACTGTAACATTATTTTAGAACATTATTTGCACTGCTCTGATGTAAAATGCTCAAATCAACCAAGAGAACCTGCGTTTTACACGGCAGTTCCACAATTACAGCTTCTAATGAGTTCTACCTACAAGCTATATTTTTTATGCATGCCAAGAAAAAAGGGGTTAATATGAGAAGAAAGGGGAGGGTGAACAATGCCAGATGACTCTGTTTGTTTTTCTTTTTTCTTTCCTCCCCTGACAGCCATCTCTGAGTTTAGGGTCCCATTCCATCTGCAACAGGAAGCACCATGGTTGACCCCTGGTCATCAGTCTCTACCACCACCCCTGCAGGGGCAGTCCCCTCCCGCAAATAGCAGCGAGCAGTATTGAAAACACAAGCAGAGGACAGGAATTGTTACTTTTTGCAAACACTTTGGTGTCCTTTATTTTAGAACCTGAGTCCTACAGCCATCCACACGCCACCCATCACTCTTCTTTAACCGCTCATGATTCAAAATGGAACATAAGCAACAAAACAAGGTTGCCTAATGAATGAGATAAATCATGAACCCACAAGATGTTATGTGTGAATTGAATAACTTTGGGTAGGCTAAGAACTCAATCAAGAGGGATGAGTGGAATATTGGATCAAAAAATATTCTGGAGAAAAGTAAAGACAAGCTAGAGTATATATGGATTTTTATTTGTATCCCACCTTTATTATTTTTAAAGGCAGAGAACTTATCATCACACCATGGGCATGTATCATTTCATGTAAGCAAAAAGTCGCCACGATCTGGTTCCTTTCTGGCCATGACTTCTACCTGCTCCTGGAGGGGTAGTTTAGGGCAGTGCCACCCCATCCAAAACTAAAGGTAGGAATTCTCCATGGACTAAGGAACCATGACCTATTAGGCTAGACAATGGTTTGTGACAAACAAAACTTGGAGATCTGATCTGAAATATTTTAATGTGGAACTTTTACAGATTAACAGAGTTGGAAGGGGCTTTGTAGATCATCTAGTCCAACCCCCCAAAGCCCAAGTGGGAGACCCTGCACCAGATCTGACAAATGGCAGTCCAATCTCTTCTTGAAAGTCTCAAGTGATGAAGCTTCCACAACTTCCGAGGGCAAGCTGTTCCATTGGTTGATTGTTCTCACTGTCAGAAAGTTTCTCCTTATTTCCAGGTTAAATCTCTCCTTGTTCAGTTTCCTTGTCTGGCCTACAGATGCCTTGGTGAATAGCTTGACCCCTTTCTCTCTGTGGCAGCCCCTCAAATATTGGAAGACTGCTATCATGTCTCACCTGGTCCTTCTCTTCACTAGATTAGCCATGCCAGTTCCTGTAACTGTTCTTCATATGTTTTAGTCTCCAGTCCCCTAATCATCCTGGTTGCTCTTCTCTGTATTTTTTCTAAAGTCTCAACATCTTTTTAATAGTGTGGTAACCAAAACTGGATGCAGTAATCTAGGTGTGGTCTTACTAAAGCTTTATAGAGTGGTATTAATAACTCACTTGATCTTGATTGTATCCCTCTATTAATGTAATTTAGGATTGTATTAGCTTTTTTGGCTGCGGCTGCACACTGCTGGCTCATACTTAGCTGGTTGTCCATTAAGACTCCATGATCCCTCTCATAGTTACTGCTATTAAGCCTAGTTTCACCCAGTCTATATGTGTACTTTTGGTTTTTCTTGCCTAAGAGTAGGATTTTACTTTTCTCTACATTGAATTTCATTTTGTTAGATAGGGCCCAGTTTTCTGTCAAGATCCATCTGGATCTTGAGCCTATCTTCTAGGGTGTTAGCTATACCTGTCAGCTTAGTGTCATCTGCAAATTTGGTAAGTTCTCCTTCTATTCCCCCAAGTTGTTAATGAAGATATTGAAGAGTACTGGGCCTAAGATGGAACCTTGTGGCACCCCACTGCTTACTTCCCTTCATGTAGACTTTGACCCATTAAGAACTACTCATTGAGTACGGTTTGTCAGCCAGCTGTGAATCCATCTGGTGGTAGTGCTATCTATCCCACATTTTTCTAGCTTACCAAGAAGTAGGTTGTGGTCTACTTTGTCAAATGCCTTGCTGAAATCTAAGTATATTATGTCCACAGTATTTTGCTGGTCTACTAATTTAGTCATTATGTTGAAGAAATGAAATAAGATTGGTTTGGCATGATCTGTTTTTGACAAAACCGTGCTGACTACTAGTTGTTCCTTTACTTGTTTCTACATGTTGGCAGATCTATTTTTTATTATCTTTTCAAGTATCTTCTCAGCTATTGATGTTAGGCTGATTGGTCTATAGTTTCCTGGGTCTGTTTTTTTTCCTCCTTTTTTGAAGATGCGAACCACATCAGCATTTTTTCAGTCCTCTGGTAGTTCTCCGGTGCTCCAGGATTTTTGAAAGATATGGTGCACTGGTTCTGAGATGACCTCTGCCAGCTCCTTTAGAACTCTGGGATGTGGTTGTCAGGGAACAAGAATAAAATAAGGCATCCCTCTCTTGTCCATAATTGTGAAGGTACTGATTGCATCTACTTAGCCACTGTAGAACATAAATTGCTGAACAGTATTTCTGCCCTGATCCTGCCATCTTGTCTTATATTCTTGGTATTGGCTGACTTGAGATTTGTTTGAGTATATCTATCCTTCAGAAGTTGGTATTATGATGGGATGCAATTATACATTAAATAGGGTAAAGCCTTCCCACATAAACAACAACAAAGATTTTTTTTCCAGATTGGATCTGTTTAAAGCATTGTTAAATTGGTCTTGATTAAGCTTCACATAGCATAATGTCCATCAACCTAGCAGAGTTGGCCTTCAATTAAGCAATGCTATCTATCAGGATCCTGGAAGTGTGCCCACTCTTTCTCAGTTCCTGTCATCTGTAAATAGGTTAACCTCTTGAGGTCTGAACACCCTTCCTTAGCCCTACTCCTGCTGGTGTTTCAAAAGGATCTAACAGCCTGGCTCTTTGCCTTTGGTGATGATAAGTGAATCCTCCTTTTTACCTAGTTTGTTTTTGGTTTCTGTCTGTTTGATATTCTGCCATCTCTCCCTTTCTTGTTTCCTGATTTTGTCTTGTTTTTGTGTTTTAAATTATTTGTAAACTGTCCAGCTCCTTTTCTTGGAGTTGGACAACAAAATAATAATAATAACAACAACAACATGATGATGATGATGATGTCATATTGTCATCAAGGCACTTGGTACCATGTCCAAAAATTTTGCAAAATACATCAAGAAATTGCAACTTCCTGTTGTAGTGCAAAAGACTGCACTACTTGGAACAACATACATTGTAGAAAATACTTGATTGATACCAGTGGTGGTATGCTACCAGTTTGGCCCGGCTCAGCTGAACCGCAAAAATTGGCCCTCCCACCCACCCCTTCGCTTTTCTCTTCTTTATCCTCTCAGCTGATTGGCGCTGCAGGTGTGTGGAAAGCTGCGCCCACATGATCACTGAACTGATAGTGGAACAGGTAGGATCCCACTGTTGGTTGATACCTAGGATGCTGGAAACAACCTATGTCAACCATCAGCGCCAGTCAATGATATTTGTGATACATTTTTAAATGTTCAATTGACTGAGTTTCATGTTTAATGAATAAAAGAGATAATAATAATATTTATTATTATTTATGTCCATTGTGAATGTTTGAAAAGCTACATAGAATCAGGAGTGACCATTGTAAGCCACAATGTACCTAAACAACTAAGCTTACTGGACCACAACTAGGAGCAGCAACTTTCTTCACTCTTTTCTGTTGAAGAGGGAAGGCTTGAAGCAAATAGGGTAAAGTTAAAAATAAGCCCACATTCATCTTTTTATTCTGACTTGTTCAAGGTTCAAAAGACATTTTCTGGACAGCTTTGAGAGGGTGAGATTCTGGAGCCTGCATCAGTTGTGGTTTGAAAGGATGCCTGCTTGGCAGTGTAATTCCTTTCTCCATCCATAAATAGATTAGGTACTAAATTGTCTCCAGCACAGAAAGATAGGCTTTCAAAATTGTAACCCCTCTAGGTGAATTACTTTTAATTCATGAAGACTGAAGTTAATAATTATCATCTTACTGAATGCTACACAAAAGAGTTGATACAGTAGAGAGAGAAAAAAAACTGCCTTTAATCTAAAAACAATTGGCCAGGGAAATAATGTCCCAAGGGAAGAGAAGAGGAACATTTTCCACTGGAAATATTAAAAATAGTTTTAGATAAATATATATTTTTGGAAGGGCTGACAATTTTAGTTTAGTATAGTATACAACCATCTTCACAAAATCACCTTCCTGAATTGTTCATTGCATGATGAGCAAAATTTACTTAGAAAATAAAGCAGTGCAGAACACTTAAAATATGTTTATAAATGAATTTATTTTAATGAAATATTCCAAGTTTAATATTTTGACATTAATAGGTTGAAGAGAGGAAAAGGAAACAGCTGCCTCCATGAGTCAACAATTATGTACACTATTTATCTATGTCTGTGTACACATATGGATACATAGTATGTAAAGGTCAGAATGGACCTTGGAGTTCATCTTGTCCAACCCCTGCCCAAGACAGATAGCCACCAGTGAAGCATCCTTGCCAGAGGGCCATCCACAGCTTGTTTAAATGTTTCCAGTGAAAGAGTCCCACCACATCTCAAGGGCAATCCTTTCCAACTCTTAGTATGAAAAATGTTTTTCCAATGTGTCATATCCAAAATTGTTGTCATTTAAATCCATTGGTTTTTATCTTGTTTTTGGGAACAGTTTTGAGCGGTTCTGCCACGTCTTCTAGAATGATAGTCCTTGAGGTAGGTCAGGGTAGCCATTAAGTCTCCCTGGCTAAACAACTCCTGTGCCTCCAAGTGTTCATCATGAAGTTTTCCTCCTAACCCTTATTATTTGGGTTGCTGATATCTGGGTATGCTCCAGTTTGCCAGTATTCCAAAAATGTGTCTAGAATAGGAGAGAGTATTCTCAATGTGGTATGACCAACACATAATAAAAAAGAAAGATAGGAAAATTGTAATTCTTATTGATCTTGACACTATGCTTCCGTTAATTTCATTTGAAGTTTTTTCAGCTATGTCAAATTTTTGGCTCACATTCAACTTGTGAATCGTCAAGACATCCAGATCCTTTCACATGTTGCTCAATGTGTTTCTTACTCTTTCATTGTGTCAATAGAGTAGAGTAGACTAGAGTAGAGTAGGGTAGGGTAGAGTAGAGTAGAATAGAGTAGAATAGAGTAGAGTAGAGTAGAATAGAATAGAATAGAATAGAATAGAATAGAATAGAATAGAATAGAATAGAATAGAATAGAATAGAATAGAATAGAATAGAATAGACCTCGGAGGTCTTCTAGTCCAACCTCTGCTTAGGCAGGAAACCCTATACCATTTTAGACAAATGGTTATCCAATCTCTTCTTCCAGTGTTGGAGCATTCACAACTTCTGGAGGCAAGTTGTTCCACTAATTAATTGGTCTGTCAGGAAATGTCTCCTTAGTTCTAGGTTGCTTCTCTCCTTGACTAGTTTCTATTGCTTCTTGTCCTGCCCTTTCATTTTTCCTACTCATATGCATTTGCACTGATGAAATTCAGTACATTTATGCATTTCCACCTATTGTGCATTTCCACCTATTGTTCCAATATGTCAACATTCTCCTAAAGCTTCAAGCTATCCTCCATGGTATGTTTGTTATCACTCATCTTTGTGTCATCTGCAAATGTCAGAATTGTATTTTGTAGCCGATCATCCAAACATTTATAAGTAAAGTGAATAACATTGGCTCTAGAATGGAACCCTGCAGTACATCATTTGAAGTTTCCTTCCAATTTGACATTGTTGTTTGAATGGCATTTAAATGCACAACCAGTTCTCTATCTATATAATGGTAATTTAAAGAAGCCTACATTTTGCATTTTTTCTTCTCCGGGATATTGTACAAGATTTTGTTGAATGCATAACAAGATACATTGTAACCACTAGATTCCCATAAACTGATTGATTAAAAAAGAACTTAAACTCCAGAATGAAAAAGTATAAATAACAAATATTATGGTGCTAGTTTTAAAGGCACTTAAATTTTGTTGACCTCAGGAGCTGAGAACAGAAGCTGTTGTGGCTTCTCAATATAGGCTGATCCAACTCTTCCCACTCTTTTTCTAGTATTGTTCTCAGGTTCCATAAGCACAATGTTTCTGGCTCTTTGTTTCTTTAAAAAAAAAATTCATTTAATGTAACTGCAATATCTGTGTGCATTCCCAATGAGCATTTGTCAGGAGAACAGAAGCAAATCTGCAAAGGCCCCAGTGCTTTTATTTTTCCTACCCAAATGTAGGACACGATAAATGGCATCATGGTATAATTAATTTTTTTTAAATAGTTGCTTTAACTACACAGTGTAACAGATTGCTATTAAAATGAGATTGTTCGCAAAAGTTGTAAGTTTTATGATGAAACATTAGTTTCTTCAATGAAATCAGAACAATACCTTTGATGGAGGGTGAAAGGACAATCCACTACTGACAATCCCTCTCCAAGATCTCAGGAGTTCCCAAGGTGGATGCTTTCGAGGGTTGCGACTATGATGTAAGTCAAGCCCAAAAAAATAAAAGACTTGCTGTGGATGGATATACAGTACAACCAGCCTTCTCCCTGTCTGTCTCCTACTATATTTTTATATATATCTTACTATATATCTTTATTAGCTCTGGAGCTGTGTGACAGTTGGGGAACAAGATGAAATGGGGGCATTCTATCCTTTCTCAGAACTAGCCATCAAAGATTTGGTGTCCATAATATGGATAGGTAGTCCTTGTTTAGTAACCATAGTTGGAACTGGCAACTCAGTTGTTAAGTGGATTGGGTATCTAAGTGAAACTGCAATTGAGTTTTCTTTTGCTGAAGGTCTCAAATGTGAGTTATTTTTTCATCAGCATCATAAGTGTGATTGGTAACTAAATGAAGACAACCTGTAGTTGGATTGCCACTGCCCCAATAAACAGCATTCAATGGTCTATTATGATTCAATTACTGAAAGGCAACTCCACATTTCAATACACCGCTTTGGGTTGTTGTGGTTTTTAATCAAAGCTAAGGGTACAGATTTATTCTAAATACTTCCCTGAGAGGAAAAACTCCCATTGAACACATGGGCAGAAAAATTTGGCTGTAGATATTCTTGAAATCTTGAGAGCATATAATAGATCCAGTCAGAAAACAACTGCCTAGAGAGATGCATGCTTATTTACCAAATGGCAGCCACAGGTTGGGTTGGGCCCACCATAAAACATCCCTGTACCCAAAGTTACTTAGGTCAGGTTGTTTCCTTTTCTAAACCTAATGGAATGACTTCTGCCCTTGGCTTGCTGGTATCTTTTTTCTAGGAAAATGAGATATTTTGAAACAAAACAACTTCTTGCCTTCTTTACATGTAAAGAAAGTCCTAGGTGGGATTCAAAGTCATCCTGGTAAATTTAACTGATATTAAAGTGAAGTTTTATTCTGCAACATATTACCCTCCCTCCCCAGGATTATTGTTTGTTTTTTTAAATTTGAAACACACATTTAAATTTTCTTAATTTAAATTCTTCAGCAAGGGTATCTCAGGCTTTTCTGTGCCAATGGACAGTTTTTGTTTCTCTGAAGGGTACACTACAGTGAGAAAACATCCATCACTACATCTACCTTTCTAGCACATCTACACATCTAGCTTTCTTTTGCACATTAAGCAGTATTGGATATCACAGTAGAAGCCAAATAGTCTTGCTTTTTAACAATAGTTTATATCCATTAACTAATTTATAGTCCTTTGACTAGGAGGATACCTGACATCCACTGACCGGCCAATCAAAAGCCTGAATTTTCTCTGCTCTGGCATTTTATTTTATATTTTGCTTAAAAAGCAAAGGTGTCCTTGCTTGTTTTTTCACTGATGCTCATATTTTCCTATAGCCAGATAAATTCAAGCTTTTGCTAATTCAAATTGGTCAGCTACTTAGGAAAATCCCAGAATACTGGAAAATCATCTCACTCCTTTATTCCCTCTATTACAAAATATTAGCAGCCTTATTAATCTATTTTACATGGTAGTAAATTTAAGCATTTTCAGACATATCAATCTACCCTTAATATGGATGTGAAAGTAAATAATGAATTGTCACAAATATGACCAAGTCCCAAGTGCAGAATGTTACATTTTAGATCTAGATAATTCAACTTTAGCTAAAAATAGATGTCCATTCATTTTCCTGGCCCTGGAAGAATCCAGCTCACCCAGGGAGCAAATCAAAGAGACAAGGGAGTATTCTCTGCTCTTACACTGTTAAGTCACCTCTAGCAGAAGAGCGGGAAGATCGGCTGCTCTTGATGGAGTTCTTATGATGAAAATGAGCCTTGGATTCGTAATGGTTAGGAATCCCCTCATGAGATGATGTCCCTTTGGTACCTCCATCAGCTGGGGCTCAAAAGTGCTGTGACTTCTCTTGTTTCTTGTTGGACCAATTGTCCTGCTGTTCGTATGATGCAATAGCAGGAGGAGTGATCACATGACATCTCCGGCATCGCTTCTTGAGCAACAGGTGAGCCAGCTCCGCCAGGCTGAGAAAAGCTGAAACAAGCCCCACCATGAAATAGAACTGAATGAAGATGGTCTTCTCGGTTGGCCGAGATACAAAGCAATCAATGAGATGAGGACACATACGATGCTTGCAGATATATTGATATCCTACTTGGAAGCCGTATAACATCCACTGCCCTACCAGAAAGCCCATCTCAGCCAAGATTCTTACTATGACATTGACTATGTAGAAAGTCTGAATATTTCGGGTTCGTTGACTTGGCTGGAGTTCAAATTGTACCTGAACTTTCCTCCCTGCCTGATTGGCTTCTTCCTCATTGCCTTCCATTTCCTTCAAGCCACGGTTGATCTTGGTAGTCTGGTGCATAGAATAGATGACAAACAGAACAGCTGGGGCTGAAAGCACTACAATGTGGAAAACCCAGAAGCGGTAATGGGAAATGGGGAATGCCAAGTCGTAACAAATCTGTTTGCATCCCACCTGCTTAGTGTTGCACTCAAACTCCTCCTGCTCATCATCAAAGACATCACTGCCCACTGTGGCTAGAATGAGTATACGGAAGATGAGCATCACCACTAGCCAGAAGCGTCCGACCATGGGTGAGTGCTCCTGCACTGCATCTAGCAAGGAACTCAAGAATCCCCACTCGCCCATCGCTGCTGCAGGAGAAAGGAAAGAAGAACAGAAAGATCATCCTCAATAAAATTCTCTACGGGAATTGGTGACTTGCTAAAAGCAAATGGTTATGTAACGAATAGAAGGAATGGAGGAGAAATGCAGTCCAATGATGGACCTCCACAAGCAGTGAATAATTTGGAATTATCTACTGCCTGTGGTAATGTCCTACTAATAATGGAGTGTAGAATAAAACAAATGACTCAGCAATAACAGGAGATCTCGTTTCAGTTGTGAGTCTCTCTGCCTGCAAAGAGGAGGAGGGGTCTTGATCCCGGTAGAAGCTTAGGATTGCATGTAAAGTTAAATTAATGAAATAAATCTATTATTGGGAATGATCTTTGAGCAATCTAAGAGGTACACGTGACAGTTTTAAGTAACACCTAAAGTTATCCATCGTTTGCTATTATAACTGAGTAAAATCCCAAAGAGATTTTATCAAGCCCTGCTAAGCTAAATGCTCTCCAATATATCTAAAAAAGTGGTGACTGTCTTCTCAGGGAAAAATACTATTTGAAATAGCCCATTTAGTACAGAAGTTAGCATACTGGTTTAGGAGAAGAGATGTCAAATCCTCTTTTAGAGATGATGCAGATTATGTGATTTTGGGCCTATCGTAGATATATTCAACGGATTGTTACAAGGAACATGCAACATGAACTGTCTACTGCTTTCCCAGCCATGCAATAAAATTCCACATGAACCTTTTATTGCTGATAGCTGTGCAACTTAAAGGCACTACAATACTGCATATTTATTTACTGCATATTTATTTACATTTATACATCATATTTTTAGAATTTCTGAACTCCAAGTAACTCTGGGCAGTGAACAATAAAAAGCAAGTATATAAAAAAATAATCCAAAAACCTTAATAGTTAATCCTAAAGTGATAATCTGCAATCAATCTCGCTTCTACACCCTATCCCAAAGGAATTCTGCAGTCACTGTATCTGAAAAGTTTGGAGAAGAGACAGATCTTCAAAGCATTTTAGAAGGAAAGTGAGACTGGAACCTTCTGAATACCTGGAGGAAGCTGTTCCTGAGGGCAGGCACTGTAACAGTTAAATCATACTTCCAAAATCCCATCAGGTGATATTACTTAATGGATGGGATCCAGATTACCTGACTTTGTCTGAACAGATTAGGATGTTGGGGACTGTGGGAGACGCATGTCTATGGAGGCTCTCAATCATCTAAAATGGTTGTCCAAAAGGCAACTGGACTTTCTTGGTTTTTTTTCTCTTTGAAAATGTTTTGCTTCTTATCTAAGATGTTCATTCAGAATGATGCTTCTAGGGTGGGAATTGAATCATTTTCACAGAAAATAACCAAGAAAATCCAGTTGTCTTTTGGGAAAGCACCTTTGCGATGATACATGTTTCTTCAAATAGGCAGCCTATATGGCAGATGGGCTTTACAGATTTACAAATAACCAGTATTTCAAATTCCATCAAGAAGCTTACTGGAAACCAGTGCAACTAACAAAACATAGGTTTAAATGGGCATGTCATGGCATAGCTGTATTTTGGACCAACTGTAGCTTCTGAGTGGCCCTCAAGAACATCCCCATGTATCACGTGTGGTCCAAGAGTCCACATGTGTTCAAGAAAGTGGGATTGAATGAACAAAATAGCTACACCATAGATGAACTAAATAACTAAATATCTCCACTGTAGATGTAGTACCAAAGATCAGGGTGAATCACTCTCTCTATTCTCATCTCAACTATTTTAGGGGAGATCATTTTGCTTTGAAAGGAACATGAAAGTCTTGGCAAACTCAAGACAGGTTAATGACAACACCAAAACAAGGATGGATTTTTTTTTTTTTGCCTGTTGTAAACTTATCTGGAAAGAAGGAATTTCAGCTACTATCTCACAGTTTATCCCAATCCCAGTTAGCTAAGTGGGTAAATTGCTTGGGGGAGAGATTGCTTCATTAGGCTGAGACAAGAATTTCCACTGGGCATTGCAGAGACAGTAGCAGTCACTGCAGAAAATCAGTTCCTAGAAACAATCATCAGTGTGGGCTAAATGTACAGTAAGAGACTGAAGTGCATCTTTGGAACTCAAAGAAGAGGCCAAGTACACTTTTACACTTCAACATTTATGCTTCTAGAGCAAAGGTTCCACAACCTTTGGGGGTTAGTGGACATAATTAGTATTTCAAGAATAGGCACACTCACAAAACATCTTTCTACGAACATTTTATTAGAAGCCAAATGTTTGAGGTTTCTCCTCCCCCTCCTCTCCGAGCCTCCCACGTTGCTCTCTTTCACTTCGGAGATCTTTCTCTGGGCAGGGATTTCCAGTACTGGGTTATAACTTCCCACCATTTCTATTGTTTATTTTTATTTTCTAGGAAGGGCTCTGGTAGGAAGTTTTCACCCTAAAAAAGACTTTTTCTCAAGCGCATGAGAAAAGTCTCAATTTTAAAAAATACAACATCTACCACTGGAGAGATCAAAATATCTACTCATGCTAACCAGTCCTGCTTTCCGCCAAGGAATTTTCTCCAGCAAAAAATGTAGAAAGAAAGTTGCCGAAATCTACAGAATCTAAGCTGTGGGAACGTTCTGGAACCATGAGAGGCTTTGTGTGGCTGTATAAGTAGTCCTTGACTTACAACCAGCATTGGCACCAAAATTTCCATTGCTAAGCAAGTCAATTGTTAAGTGAGTCGTGGCCAATTTTGTGACCTCTTTAGCCACTATTGTTAAAGAAATCACTGCAATTTTAAATTCATGGCTGTTGAATGAATCTGGCTTTCCCTTTTGACTTTGCTTGTCGGAAGCTGGCTGAGATGGTCACAAATGACAATCACACGATCCTGGGATGCCATCATAAAATACACACCAATTGCCCAGAGCCTGAACTCTGGTCACATGATTTGTGGGAAAGCTGCAATAGCTTTAAATTCAAGGACTGGTTGTGTGCCACGTTTTCAGTTCAGTTCTAACTTTGAATGGTTGCTAAATGAATGTTTGTAAGTTGAAGACCAACTGTAGCCATCAGGATTTCATGGGAGATTGTTTACCACAAATATGCTACGAATTTTGTGAAGAAGTAGTTCATTCTGAATTCTACTTTTCATAAAGTTTCAAGGAATGATCCGCTTCTGATAGGATGGAACAATAATAGGAAAAGGATTGCCCAGATTTTTATCTCCAACTATGCAGATGGCATGCTCATTGTTGCTTCTTATTTTAAATTATTCTAATAGAATAATTCAAAACCAAAGATTTGGAAATGGATTAAATTAGAATATATTACAGAATATACTCCTGTCCAGAGTAGCTTTTGTATTTAAATTCTACATTATTTTCATATTATAAAGAAATATATCAGAATTAGGGTGCACTTGCATATGTTTATAATTTATCAGGCTATTCAGTAGCCCAAAGCCCAATGTTCATTGTTGTTTCTTATTTAAATTATTCTAATAGGATAATTCAAAACCAAATAATTCTAATTCATTGACTAATAATTGTATGCCCACGATAGTTAATTTATAATATGCATGGTCATTTCTCATTTATTTACCTATGATCTTATTTTCACTAATAGCCACAAACATAATTTCACTGTAATTTTAAAAAGCTACTGCCTAAATATTTAGGAAAGCAAAAGAATATTTGTGTATTTAAAAGAGGCATTGGGAAAACTTTTTAATGAAATGTAGATGTCTATATGAAATTACTTTTAGTAACGCTGATGATCATATTTAGAATGATTCTTAATTTTGCAGCACAAATAAATTTTGGTATTTTTTTAGGGTTTTAATTATTCATATTTTATTTGAAATATTAACTGCTTGGACCACTCTAGAAACAAGTGGATTATAAATGCAAATAAAAAAATGAACTTCACAATAATCTGAACAATTAAGGGACTAGATACGTTTAGTCTAAGAAAGAGAAGGCTTATAGTGACATCATAGTCATCTTCCATTACTTGAAGAGGCGATCAATTATTTTCCAAAGGGCAGGACAAGAATCAATGGGTAGAAGCTTGTCAGAGGAAGATCCAATCTGGAATTTAGGAGAAATTTCCTGATAGTGAGAACAATTAATCAATGGAACAGTTTGCCTCCTGAAGGTGGGAGTGCTCCATTGCTGGAGGTTTACAAGAAAAGATTGGGCAACTATTTGTTCAGAATGGAATAAGGACCACCAAGGTCCCTTCTAGCCCAATGATTCTATGATTCTTCTATTCAATTACTTAGCTGAGTCTCTACTAATGCTTTACTGTGATCCAATAAAAAAAAGTTGTTTATCCCAGTTTTTCTCTTGTAAAGTTTCTAGAGTAGAGGAAGGCCCTCCTTATTCCTGAAATCATTGAATATTTGTATAAAATTAATTGGGAGTAATGTGGAGAATTACTCACTAAGATGGAAGACTTTTTCGGCTCACTGCTTTCTACGAAATATTTACTTCTGATAATCCTCACTCTAAGAAAAGACCTGGAAGGATCCTACGGTAAAAGTATACATTATACACAAAGTATACGTGCACCCCACCCTCCAAAATGTTCTTCTCCTTTAGACACTGCATTGCTTTTCTCCCCTATCCCGCTTTTCTAAACAAAAATATCCACATGGCAGTAGAATTTGCAGAGGGCTATTTTCGGAAAGCAGATACAACTTTTTTCCATCTTACCTGTATTTCAGCTCTGATGTGATGCCTTCCTTCTGGCTTGCTCAGGGATCTCACCTCTCCATGATATCTCGTTACTGGGTTGCTGGTACTTGCTTTATCTAAAGCTGGTTTTGAGTCTGCCTGGCATCTTTTGTTCTCTTCCTGCAGATTTCAGCTCTAGCTGGGACAGTGGCATGAAGAGAAAGAGGGTGGGCTTTTCCTTTAGCTCAGCCTGGAAATATTCAACTGTTAAAGTGACAGGGCTGTTACTCTGGCCTGCCTAGTGGTCTTCCCAGCAAGCAAACAGCAATGCCCCATCCCCTCAGATACTTTTTCATGCCTTAGGGGCAGCAGGCCGGGATGATGTCTATTCAGATTTAACTTCAATTTTAAAAACAAATTCTGCCCTGTCTGTTAACAAAACTAAATGTTATAGGAATCTCCAATAAAAGAGAATAGATTAGAATATTTTTTAAAAAAAATATTGTTAAAAATACATCATTAACCCTCCTCATTCTTCCTTGTTATTTCTTATTCTGAAGCTCCTGCCCTCTTACATTTAGAAGGGACCTGGAAATGTCTCCCAAGAGGAGGGCCAGGGATTTCTCCTTTCCCAGAATTGGACTCTTTTTCTTTCCCATTTTGGCTCTGTAGAAAAAATCTTTGTAGGAAAGATGCCAAGAACTAAACTACATAAGACCTTCAAACCAGACAGATGTACCTCTGGGCTGCTGCCAATATGCATCCTTCTCATGACTGGAGAAATAGAGGGGATTATTAAAGATCATATTCTAGTCCATATCATTGCCAACTTCTCCTGTGGAATTCTGTTTGGGGTGCTCTTCTCCTTTCCACCTGTGGAACAGACCTGTTGCCTTCCATCAACAGAGCCACACCAGGTTTCACTTTGTTTTCCCCCCTAATCGCTCTGCCTGAATCCAAGAAACAGAGAGAGATCAGGGAAAACTCTGAGACCCAGATGTATGGCTGTCTGCAGGGTGAGCGGCTGATGTCTTGGCTTCTAGACTCTGCAGCTATGACATCAGGCCCTCAACAAGAGTTTATAGGCTGAGCATCATTAACAAGTGTGCTTCCCTTTGTTATTGCTAATTTGTTATTGCTAATAAGGCATTATTGGGGGCCAGTATGGGAATGTTGGTTGCCACTAGCTATCAATAATATTTTGGAAACGTATGAGAACAGATTAATCTTTGACCCGATTTCATTGATTGGATTCACTACTAAACCAGTTCATCCTGGAGTTATTAATATTCTTTATAGCTTTGAGGGCTTTCTTCCAATATTTGAAGCCAAAATTGGTGTGATAATGGACATTGCCTTATTTGTTATGTTTTTTTAATCTGTTTATACTGTTAGAAGCAGGACCAGTGTAGAACATTAATGAAGTTATCATCTGGCTTCAGAAATATGTCTTAAATTTTGCAAAAACAGAAAAACCATTTGTACATTAATAGTGTATGTTTTGTAATTGCAATGCTAAACCTCTGAAAATAATTTGTGAAGATGTTCAAGTTTAAAAGGTATTAGCTCTACCAACTTTCAGGACTTTAGATTCAACCAAAAAAAGTTTTCAAGGCCAAGATAGGTATCATTGAGACTGGATAAAATGGGTGCAAAAATGTACTTTATGTTAGGTCAGTTTTTGGATTTAATTATTAGCTTTCACTACTCATAGAATTAAGGTGGATTCATTTTCTACTTGGCCAAGAATTTATGGTTGAATTTGAATCACAAATCGTGGCAATTCAATACTTAACCATGATTTATCAAATCAAAAAACAATTGACTAACACACTAAAGTTAAGCCAGAAAGTGAAAATACATAGCTTTGTGTATTGATCAATCTTTCCATCGCACACGATTATTATAAAAGCAAGAGTAGACTATACTTATTATAAAGAATAATCAAAAATTGTTTTCCAACAGTATATCCACAACTCTGACAAAGCTCTTGTTAGACAAAGGAATTGGACTTCTGGTTCCTCTATGAGGTGCATTCAATGCCGCTGAGATTTTTCTTAGTGATTTGAGAGCCTTTAAATAGTACAGTCCAGGAGATTGGAGTGTTGGTTGAAACTCTGCAGTCATCCCTTTCCACCCCCACCCCGCTCCCCACCCCCCAGTGGAAACTCTGACAGTTCTTTGGACACTTGACTGCTTTCCAATAAACACTTTGGTCTAACTGATAGGGGGCCCTGGAATGTCATTTGGATGATCCACGCTGGGTGGAGAGGAAGGGGCCACACCAAAGGTCTAGGCCAGATAACATCATGCTCAGAATCTGTGTTTTTTCAAAAGTGAAAGATTCATCTGTGGAAGAGAAAGCAAAATACAGTTTGGGGGTTGGTCCTAAAGAGGCTTTCTGAATAACTTTTTGCAGGTAGTATATTATTTTTTCAAGGCTGAGTTGTTATCACTTGCTCTTACTGCTGCCATGTGACAAAATTATGTATCTCCAGAGCTGCCTGTTATGTACCTGCACGAGTCTTTCCTCTAGATTTCCTGCCTTCCAGTCTGATGCTTATTTATGTGCTCAAATTCAAAGAGGGTTGGGGGATGAACAAGACATTTTTTTTAAAAAAAATTTTTTAATTAATTTTCAATAAACAAACATACACAAATAAAACACAAAACATGAAAACATAAAACTTCTTTTTGGAAAGCGGCTTAGTCCCGGGTTACATCTTTTGGTACAGACATAAATCAAGTTCATGCTCACTTTATATACCATTTCATATTTACCATTCTATATTTTCTATATGGCTTCTCCCCTCTTTTCACTCTCTTAATTCTATTTTATTTGTTTCATCTCAATTTAAATCATTATGCTTATATCTTTTGTCCATTCTCTTTCAATTATCTATTTTTATCTATGTAGTATGTAGCTTTAGAATGTGCTAAGCAGAATCAGAACAAAAATTATATATTATTTTAAGTGTTAATTTTAGGGGAAAGATATAAAGGCACCATACTTCAATCAGTGATTACAGGAGAAATATTGTGTTAATGAGAAAACAAGATATTTCTTAATAGACAAATCTTTCATTATTTCAACATTTTACATTTTAGTTGACTGTAAATACTCTCAGGATTTTAGTTTGATAACATTTCCTTTTTAAGTCCCTAAAGTCTACCTAAAGTTGACTCTTTGCTTTTTTATAAAACAATGTAAATTAACATAGAAATCAAGCGATATTATCTTTTCTATGATTTGGCAATGCAATCTGGCATTTTATAAAGATAGGTAACTGCGTCTTGGCTCTCTCTGAGCAATTTCCACTCCCGCCCTGTACTTGTGCTTCTGGCAAACAGGCATTGAAACAAATTCCTTTTGAAAGGGCCCTTGAATGGCATTTCACATTATTTCTTCCCCCGTACTGTCCAGAAGTGGAGAAAGAAAGACAGATTTTATTCATAGGGTTTTGAAGTTACAATAGGATTTGGGCTACTGTGCCCCATTATTAAGATTTTCTGCTTGGACAACAAAGGAAAATGACTGATGACTTGAAATCATTAAAAGTAGCTAAGAATTTATTTTCAGTAAACTCCACACATTCAAAATGTGATGTCCTGAACTGGAATATACTATATTATCTTAATGAAGGGACAGCTTTCCTTCTGTGAATAAAGGCAATGCATGCATTAGAATAGGCTTGACTAGGGAAGAGGAGCTTTGGAGAATAAGGAGCACAAGTGCAGCACTTAACTACAATTTATGAAGTAACTGCTTTTCTGTGATTAACTGATAAACTCAGAAATTGCTGGAAATGATTTAGTATCTAATTAGAGGAAGAGTGCATTTTATAAAACATTTTACCCTTGAAATGAAGAAAATATCTAAACAAGGCATAAGTATTCAATTCATGATGCAGTTAGAGAACATTAACAGTGCCAAGTGCTTTTTTGTGGAAAGGAATTCAGTAAGTATCTTACTCCAGGGGCTTCATTTTCCAGATTCCTGGCTGTTAAGATGCCAGGCTCTCAAAAACCCTTACTGATTGGATCAGAGGACAAGACAATCTGTCCTACATTTCCACGAAGTAGCCACATAATCACAAAAAGGCAATTTACTGTCATGAATTGCCGTTAAGTAATTAAATAATTTCCTTCCCACCCTTTCCAATTGTGCCTGATATTCAGAGACTCCCTGACCAACTACCTATGTTTTTATTGGCAAGGTTACCATTGCCCCCTTCCTAGGGCTGAAAGTGACTGACCCCAAGTCAACCGCTGGCTTTGTGCCCAAGCTAGGACTAGAAATCAGGGTCCTTGATTTCTAGATTTATTGTCTTAATGTTGCATCAAGGTGACCCTCACTATCCTGCTTTATAGTCATTTAAATGATAATTACTCTAAGTCATAAATGCTGCCTAGCATTTCAGTTTTCAAACTGCATGCAAGGAACCTTAGAATGGCAATCTGGATGGAACAATCCAGAGAGCTTTGATATCAGATGTTCTAATATCTGCATGCTGCTGTTGAGTCCAGAGAATAAAGCATATATATTTTATTATTGAAAGAAAGACAGGAAAAAAATGCAAAAAACCCTACCACTTTTATTACTTATTACTTTAGGTCTTATCAAAAACGAAGCGAAGAAAAATATTTACAGCATTAGAAAAAAGCCACAATAACATTTTATGCCATCAGATAGCCCATAGAAAATATCTGGAATCAATTCTCTGTTTACCAAGGAACTAATTTTAACCAGTGCAAAAAAATGCAAATATATTTTGTTGTTAGATTACTATTCGTTGTCTGACTGCTCCAGATATTGAACTAGCTTCTTAGTGCGAAGTGATCTTTCACGGATCTTGGGTGGACTAGAAAACAGCCCATCGGAGTTTAGTTGAACGATAAATGTTTCATCCATATTCTTGGATTCCTACAATATAAGAATGAAGAACGATAAACTCTCAGGACAGCTCCATACACAGCACTTCTATCTTCTACATAAGGGATGCCACAATAATAATTATAATATTCCAGGAAAAGAAATGGGGTGATAGTATTCAGGTTAAGAGGGCTTAAAAGAAATAACGATGCCAATTGACTCAACACTCCATATCTTGCTGCTCATTACAGAGTTTGTGCTTTCTTGAGCACCAGGAGACAAAAACCCACTGTGATACATCATCTGCTTACCAAACAGCAAAAAAGGAAGTCAGCAGTTTTGGGGAAAAGCTATTTTTCAAAGAATTTCAGAGCTCAAATAATTCTGCTCTAATTTGGTGGGAGCATCTCCTCTCACTATCATAGTTGTTGTGATGGGCAGATAGGACAAATTGGAGCTTTATGTCAGGATTAAAAAGCTCCCAAGTAGTCTTTGGCTCTTTGTCCTTGCTTTAGAAAAGCCTTAAGGGGAGGAAAAGATTTCTAGTTTATGCAATAAGCATCTGAACAAGAAAAAGATGAATAGCATATTGTGACATTACTTTTCACAAATGACAAGTTAGGTGTGTCACAGCATAGAAAGCTCCTACTCAATACAAGAAACCCAGGCAAGTTATTTTCTTCAATTAATGCTAATTTTTTAACTTAATTACCTGAAAAATATTTATCCTAAACATGCAAAATAACGTTTGTGGTCTAACAAAGTACGCTTAACCTAGGACATCTTTTAAATATACTTTAAAAGATCAGAGATAGTGATGAATATATGAGCAAGCAAACCTTAAGTGCTATTCTTTTTTTAAGGCTTTGGACAAAGTCAGAATCAGAATCTTCACTACTGAAAGATGAAATCCTTCTTTTAGCAGCTTGCTTTATTTTGGTAAGCTTTTGGGTGTTGTCATCTGAACTGGAACCTGAACTCTTAGGCTTGATGTGTTTTGTTTTTGCCTTTTTCTTAGTGAAAGGTTCCTGAACAGAAGGCTGATTGCCTAAAGGAAGAGAAAGAAATCTTTGTCAGCACCACATTTTTAGATCCTTTCTACCAAGAAATACGGATAACAGCTTTGGAAATGCCTGTTTCTAATCAAGGAAGATAACGAAGGTGTACTTCTCAGTTGTTCTACTAGATAGGAATAAAAAAAAACCCAATTCCTGTTTAAGAAAGTATAGTAGAGGATAATTGTTGCAGGTCCCAATTGTTGCAGGTCCCAACTCTGCATATTCCAGTTGGGGGTATCTTTATTGATTTACATGAAGCACTTAACTATATATCTTCCCCAAGAAAAAAAAACAGGAGTGCAAGTTCCTCCATGGAAATTGGAGTATGGCTTCTGACAAAATGAGGACAGGACCAGGGCCTTTCCTTCCATGTATAAACTGTGCAGCCTGTTCCTCTCTTGAATCTAAAAGACCTGATGAGATGTGCTATTTGCCTTGTACGCCCTTATAAGGCTTATTGCAGTCTTTGTTAATGCACATACTCTTCTATCAGCAGCTTAGGGTGAATATAATCATATTACATATAAAATTATAATACAGG
This sequence comes from Pseudonaja textilis, assembly GCF_049901715.1. Lineage (NCBI taxonomy): Eukaryota > Metazoa > Chordata > Lepidosauria > Squamata > Elapidae > Pseudonaja > Pseudonaja textilis. Next base: position 92,668,815 of record NC_142008.1, read on the forward strand.
GAACATATCCCACAAATTTATTTTACACACATTTAACTAATATTTAATTTAACAATAGGAAAGAATTACTGGGGAATTCTCTCCACTGGCAAACCTCTGTCTCAAGAGTAAAGGCCTAATCGAAAGAGAAAACTCTCTGGTGAATTTATCAACAAGAGATTGTTTCTTGACCATCAAACTGATATAGAGGAGCAGGTAGGATGTATATACAAATGACAAACCAAGAGAGTGACCTGGAAAATTAATTTTTAGATGTATAAGAGACTTATTAAACCCTTGAAGTAGTCTGTATCACGGGATAAAAACTAATTATAGAGAAATTAAATCATACAGTATTTGAATGATCGAAAAATTAAGGCTCTCAGAAATAAAAGGAACATAAAGGTAAAGGTTTCCTCTGTCCAGTTTTGTCGGACTCTAGAGGGCAGTGCTAATCTCCATTTCTTAGACTAGGGAGACAGCATGGTCCAGAAATAATTCCGTGGTTATTGGCTTACATGACTATAAGCAGGTGCATGGAGTGTAATGTTACCTTCCTGCTAAAGTGGTACCTATTTGTCTGCTAACATGTTTTTGAACAGCAGTTGAGTAGGAACTGGGTTGAATAACAGGGGTTGAGTAGGAACTGGGTTGAATAACAGGGGTTCATCCTGTCACATGGTGCTCGGGTCTCAAAACTGGGCTGTCAGCTTTCTTTGACTGCTAAGCCAGCACAAGCCCGAAAAAAAAATAAAGTTGGTTTATTGTATCCAATTTAAAATAAAACTTTTTTTTTTGGCGAAGTACTGGCAGTTTTTATGGACTTTTGCCAACACCAGGACTGAAAAGATGTTTTCTAAATTTGCCCATACGGGAATGGAATGAAGAAATATCCTTCTATAACTTTATAGGTGGTGAAGAAATACTAAATTTGTCCATACTTCTTGTAACGAAGATTGAAAGTCACTTTTGAATATATTTTTATTTTTCTTTATCACATCCTTTTTACTTCTTTTTCTTGCACTTTTTATTCTTTAGTATTTTTAAGTTCAATTTGTATTAACTTTTACTGTTGCAATCAACATTTTTAAATAAAATGTTACACACACACAGATGCCAAAACAACAATTCTCCTGCTACTAGATACAAGAAAAAACATTGTGAAAAAGAATGAATAATATTGGAAAAAATGCTTCCAATGAAATGCCTTCTAGACCTTGTTTTTACAGAGGTTGCAAAGCAAAAGGACAATGTAGAGAACAACCACACACATAAAAAATGGGTTGATTGCCCTTTTGTTTGTACACTGGATTTTAAAGGGGATTTTTTTGGGGGGAAGCATTGCTCTCGCTGACTGGAATGTTAATGACTAATAGCTCATAGGAAAAATGTGGAAAAATCAAAACTTCAGAATCTGAGAAACATCTGATATTCATGATGTTTCAATTTTTTGTGTCACATTTGAGTTGAGTGGGGAAAACAATTGTTCTAAAAATGCTTCAAGAATTAGTGGAGGTAAAAAATACAGGTAGTCCTTGACTTACATTTCATTTAGTGACTGTTCAAAGTTACAACAGCACTAAAAAAAAGTGACTTATGACTGTATTTCATACTCATTGCAGCATCCTATAGTCATGTGGTCAAAATTCAGGTGCTTGGCAACTAATATTTGCAATGTCACTTTGTTATGTGATTCCCTTTTGTGGCCTTCTGACAAGCAAAGTCAATGGGGTAGCCAGATTCATTAAACACCCATGTTACTAAATTAACAACTGCAGTAACGATTACGCTTAACAAATATGGCAAGAAAGATAATAAAATAGAGAAAAACCCACTTAACTATCTCACTTAGTAACAAAAACTTTGGGCTCAGTTGTGGCCATAAATTGAGGACCACCTGTATTTTGAACCAATCCGTAATCTTTATATTGTTTAAACTAAGATAATCCATGATGACTACTGCTACAACTACAGAACCTAACAGGGTGCCTTGTTACAACATTAGTTATACACAGCAGACATATTACAGACTCAGTTGTGTAGCATAACACCTAGGGTAGGACCTTGCATTAAAAATGGGAATGGACTGAGGAATGAATGCTGGTTTTTATAGGCTAAACAGAGATTATGATACAAGTGAATTATAGACTCACCCAAACTACTGCTCGGTACTTCTGATGATTTGAACCTCACTTCCTTTTGTTTCCTAGAACATAAATTCTGTATTAAATTATGCATTTACTTTGCATCGGAGCCAATACATGCCCATAGATATTTCTAACTGGGGAAAAAATTAAAACTTTACCAAGAGATTGTAATTAATTGTAGGATTGATTTGCTCAAATGTTGAGATTTGCTCCATTTTAAAATTATTTTCTTTTTCAAAACTTGCACCACTGCCCCCAAAATAAAAGCAATGCAATAATAGTGCATGGCTTAGGAGGATCTATTGGTCCTCCGATAGGACTGATCTATAGGGCCTATCGCAGCCTTAGGAAAGATTGATCAACTGTACGTCCAGTATGCCAAGGAGGTGTCTAACTGCCTTCTGAAGTGTAAGAGTTTGCTGGGTTCACCTGTTGTAACATCTCCCTTGTTGGTACATCTGGCAGTAAAGCCCTTTTAAAATTTCTGACTGACCTCACATGGATGAGAAAGTTCCAACCAAGAGCGAATGTGGCCTGGGGGCCTTATGCTGCCTAGGTCTAATGTAGATCGTACAAGTCAAAAAGTGCAAGTAACCTGACCTTGTACGTAAGGCAGTTTTATTAACTTTTTTTTTAAAGAAAAAATTATTTCTGATCTTGTCAGTATTTCTATGTAAGAACACCCTCCCCCCCAATGAAATATAACAAATCTGTGCAAAAACTATTTTCTCAATTCTGACTAATTTGAAAATCCAGGCAAATATTTTTTAAGAAACAGCCAAAATAGGAGAATCACATCTACATTCTGGAGAAACTTACGCAGGAATAGCCTTTGGTTTTATTATATTTTTCAAACAGGCTTCAGCCAAAGCAGCTTCATCCGTATCTGAATTAGAATCTTGCATACATGTTGCTTTTGCCAAATATAATAGAAAAAGAAAAGATCAGCTGCAGCCCAAAAATGTGAGACGAAGGCAGGCTAAACAACAATACAGGTAGTCCACAATTTACCACAGTTCATTTAGTGACCGTTCAGTTACAACAGCACTGAAAAAAAGTGACATGGTCATTTTTCACGCTTACGATTGTAATGCCCTCTTGATCATGTGATCAAAGTTCAGTTGCTTTACAACTGGTTCATACTTACGACGATTGCAGTGTTCCGGGATCATATGATCAGCTTTTGTGACCTTCTAACAAGCTAACTCAAGTGAACCCAGGTTCACTTAACAACCACTTAACAACATAAGTTAATAACTGTGGCAAGAAAGATTATAAAATGGGGTGAAACTCATTTAATCAATTTTTGGCTTAGCAACATAAATTTTGGGCTAAATTGTGGTCGTACGTTGAGGACTGGCTATATATTCTTAAGCAATAGGAAATATAGAGAATGAGGGAAATGTTTTGTTCCAATCACAGCATAAACAATTGCATTGTGAAACTTTTGCTGAACTGTTTAAGCCATCCATAGTTTGAAATTATAAAAACAAAATCTGGACAGGATAAGTAAATCAAAGCTGATGTACCTAGTCTTCACTCTCCATTCCACTTTCCAAATCAATTTATTCCATTGGTGAGCTGGGACACCCCCTTTATCTATTTAGTTGCTGTTGCCTTTAGCTTTCTCCCATTCTCTCTCTTTCCGCCCCACTTTTATCTGGGCCACAAATAGCTGTTTGTGCATGGATCAAAACAGCTGTGCTTTAATTCAAGCATAGGACGCCTAGAAACCTTGTACAGTTTAATTTCTGCATGCACCATTTTGTATAACCTTACTAGGAACTGTGGATTAGAATGATTTTAAAAAATAAATAATCTTCTTTCCCAAAGGTTCCACTTCATGTTTGAGGTTATTCATAGCAAAAATGCTTTAGAACAGGGTTGTCGAATTTGATTTCATCGAGAGCTGCATTGACCTGGTGTGGGGAGTCAGATCAACACCACTCGTATCAGGGGCCTGTGTGCCTGATTGCTCTGCCAGCAAAAACGGGCGCCTGAGCTCCATTTTGGGCTGTGATGGCCTCCTGCAACCCTCTGCCAGTGAAAATAGAGTCGGGAGGGCTGCACACAGCCCTATTTTTGCAGGATGAGATCTAAGCATCTCGAGTTAAGATTCTGCATGCAACGAGCTAATCTTAAGTTCTTTGAAAATGTACCTGACACTTGGTGGTGTTGCGCATAAGATTCTAGCTCAGAGTCATTAGAGCCATTTCCATCTTCTGAGTCAGACCAAGGATTTACTGTCATTGCTTTTTTTATTGGCTTGAACAACAGTTTTGACTGTGTCTTTACACCTGAAATTTAGCAGACTTGTTGGCCACAGAAAACATAAACTCGCAGGAAAATTTGATTCCTGCTAAAAAAAATTTTTTTACCTGAGTCCATTTTCAGTTTCTTCATCAATCTTTGTTTAAGATTTATCGGTTCCTTGCTGGTCCCTGGGAGATCTTGATTCTCGTCAAGCTCAATTTTTTCAGTCTATAGATCAGCAAATGTGAAAGAGAGTTTATCATTACTGGGGACAGGTAAAAGAAAGTTATGAAACTAGTGAAGAAAACTGAATACATATACCCCTCCAAAGACTGTTTACCTTGATTTTTCTTTTTAATTTCTTCTCTGCCTCCAATTTCATCTCATTGGTTATTCGGGGGATAACTCTCCTCCCTTGGGGAGAAGGGAGGATTTCCTGGAGCTGAAGGGTTTTTGCTTTTGCTTTCCCTCCTTTCCCTTTGCTGGGCTTGCCTGGGATTCCTAACATCTCATCCTGTTTTTCTTTTGCTTCTAACACCTAAAGTGTGCATAATAAAAACAAAAACTAATAGTTTGTAATGTTTGGATTTGCAAGTGTGAAATTTCACCAAAAGAAAATCATCTTATTTGAGGGTTGGGGTATTTCTGCTTTAGCATCAATCTGCACTTCTACACAAATGGAAGAGAAGAATTCTATATTCAAATCTGAAATAGGTAGCAATCTTTGCATGCATTAAGAGAGCTCACGTCACTGGAATTTCAGGGCTATGCGTACATCTGAGCTTTGGTCGCTCTGTATGTTTGCTTTAAAACATACCAATAGTCACAACGTTTCAGTCCCTCTTTTTAAATGCCAGCACCTTACCCAAATGAAGACACAGAACTATTGATAAGCAATGTTTCACTTAAAGTGGAAGTTGACTGTATCTGGCCCCCAAATCCAAGTTTACTCACATCAAGTTCCCGAATGAAAGCAGCCATATCTTCTCGCCACAAGTCAGTAGGATCCTTCTGTTTCAGGTTTTCTAACTCTGTTTCCTAATAAAGCCAGCAAGAAACAGTTACGTCCATATTTGACCTTTCAATACTAGTGTACAAGTATTTTTTTTTTAAAAAAAAAGCTCATCCACCTACTTTATTATCCCGCTGCTTACACAATTCATCCTTTTTTTCTTTTGTTAGGTACCAGAGGGGCATGTTCAGAAGGTAGTTAAAATCTGGCCCACTGGCTGCTGCAGTCGATTCATTTTCTTTATCAGTATCTTCTTCTGCATTTTCATCAATGTCCTGACATGGCAGAAGAGAGATGTGACCAGGGTTAATAGCATAATATAGTAATAGTACTTAGTACTTGTCCTTTCAAGGGGATCAGGAGATAACCCATTCCTTTCTCTCAGTACTTTCCTTTAGAGCACCTACAGTATCTGCTTCAGAAAGCCAGTGTTTGGCATGAAGATCTATTTTCCACTATAATAATATGGAATTTTAAAGAGATTTTTTCTAAATTATTGACCCAAACCCTTAACAATTGAGTAATTAAAAAGAAGAGACTGAAAACCATACCTTCTGTTGAGATTCTTTCCATGACTTTACTGGATCAGAATCATAACCCCTTTCAATGAGAACCTGTATTAATTCTTTCTTGGGCTTGTTCTCTAGAGAGGAAGACCACCAAGAACAGATGAGCCAGCAGCCAAAATAAAGTGTCATATTTAGCACCAAGCTAAGAACATGTCAACTTGCTATGCCACAAACACAAAAGCCACACCAAAATTTTGGAATTACTCTTAATGGAAAGCAGAAAAATAAATACTCATATGTTTAGCACTTCAAGTTGTACATTCAGTTTAAATTTTATTGTGTAGATTATTTAAATTTTTATTTCTAGAAAAGTAAGCTTAGAGGAAAGATGCCTGTCAGGGGAGATAATTCTTTGTTAGATGTTGGCTTTTATTCTCTCCATTCTAACCCAGAAAGGGAAGCTAGGAACTATTTCTGTAATACTTGTTCTACTTTTAATGGCTTGTAACAAAATCCTAACAGTGCTTACCTATCACTATTTTCCCTTCTATTTTTTCAAGGATGAAGCGAGCTTGGTTGTTTAGTTTTGCAGATTCTGCACCCAGCATGCCAGCGAGCCACTCTTTTCTTAAACCATAATAACGCAGTCTGACTTGATAGAATTCGTCTAGAATATCCTCTGCAGTCTCATATTTTTTAAGGCAGCCTGCATGGTCAAAAAGTACCTGAAACAAAGGGTAAGGTACCACAGATCTATAGATAGCAGGGCTGTGATCATGCATTTAAAAGCTGGATACAATTCCTTTAATGATTCCATGCAGAACATTACATTACATGGTCCAATCCTACTCACCTCCATTTCTCACTATGGTATTTTGATACTTTAAAGGAATTGTACATGCCTGGTTTCTAAAACAGGCCCTTACAATCAAGAGGCAAGAGCAAAAAAGCTTTCAGAATTTGGAAAAAAAGTAGCTCTTCCTAATGTAGCAGAAATCACATAAATAGCTAAAAAAAGTAATAAGACAGGCCTGGTTAAATCTATTAGCAAAACTGATTTTCTATTTCTCTAGTCTTAACTGAGAATTTGGACTCTGAAGATTTCAGTTAAAAACTGAAGATTTTTGTAGAAACCTTGCCACAAAAGGATTCTATTCTGAGACTCTGAGTCTTAGCTGAATGAATGGAAATGGCTCCCAGAAAGCATTATCCCTTGTTCTATAATTTAGATTTATGAGTGAACAACAGTTTAGTCAAATAAGTGATTAATAATTGATAAGAATGTACACATATATATTAGACTGATAATGTGAGAATTTATACGAATGATAAGTGATGACTATGGAAAGGAAGCACAAAAGATTTGTAACCAACCGACATACTATATGCATGTAATTTGATGGTTTTATGTTTTGTTTTGGTAAGTCTGTCCTAAAAAAATAAAAGTTGTTTGGAAAAAAAAGAATTTATTTGTTTAAAAGATGTATATGGTCTGTATATGTGTGATTGTGCATGTAAGAGAGACAGACAGACAGATTCTCTAGGTATGCCTATCTTGCTACGAAAATGGAAGTCTTCTGAATTTTTACTTACCATATTGCTACAAGAAAGAGGACTTTGTAATTTGAAGACTTTATGTAGACCAATAGCCTCTGCCTCCACTAGTTTCTGTTCACTCATTGTTATGATGAATTTGACAGTGGTGTCCGTGTGGTACTCTTTATAGTCTGTTATGAGTGATGGAGTCTTCTCTGTGCCAGTCAGCATAGGCTCCAGAACCTGTTCTTTGTAAGTCTTTTGATAGATGGGAAGAAACAACATAAAATGATTTTATATTTTCCTTTGATTGGGGAGTTCAGAAACATATTTGCTATTAAGGCTCAGAGAGCATAGTACAAAAACAGAACATGCCTTACCTGTGTCCATGTCCGAACAGGAAGCTCTGAAATTTCAATGGTGGTTGAATTAAGAACAGATATCTCTCCATTGATAATGAAATGATTTTGTCCTAGTTCATCTATTGTCCCCTTGAAATACTTGTAACTAGGAATCTAAAAATATTAGAAGCTGTATTAAAATAAACCACCCTGAACATGTGTTTTGTTTGCATAATATAATCAGAATCCAAATGGATTAAGATAATTTCAACGAAGGTTCTGAAAATAGGAGTAAGAGGTTGTAGAGAAAAGGTCATAAATGGTTTTATGAAAAGCAGTACAAAAATCTCCAGTATAGAGATAATATTTATTGACTTCATATTGTTTTCTTTTAAAGAAAGTGTCATTTTAAATGCTATAGGCAATTTTTAAAAGAATTTAAATGGTATGCTTCCAAAGTCCAACTCGTAAAGAAAATCTAATTGTGTCTTTGTCCATGCACCTGTGATTCTTTTTTCTCTTCTCTAAAATTACCAGATCATTTTTATTTAATTATTGATGTAATTTATTACCATTCTTAATGGCTCATCTCCATCAAGCATACGTCGAATGTTATTGACCACTTCTCGAATGTCATAATTAGGAACTTTACATGACCAGCCAGTCCCAATGCCTTCAGCACCATTGATCAGCACCATAGGAATGATTGGAATATACCATTCAGGTTCAACTCGTTGGTTATCATCGTACAGAAATTTTAGCACGTTGTTATCCACTTCTGGGAAAGCCAATCGTGCCAAAGGACTAGGAAAAATAAGAAGCTTAAATTAAAATTGTGTTAAATAATTCTAGAAATAAGGATAGGGTTATGGGGTCTTCGTTACAAATGAAGAGAAATAAGGAAGAAAAGAAATAGCCAGAGGATGATGGCAAGGAAGTGAAGAAATGGCAATAACTTTCTGTAATCTCGACTTCCCTTTTTAAAGCCATAAGAGAAAAAGAAATGTAAAGGAGGGTTGTGGGGAAGGGGAGAACCCAATACCAGGAAAATTCTGCCTCTTGAAAGCCAACCCAAATGTAGTTTCTTCACTACCACAGACAATGCACATGTTGACCACAGAGAAGAAAAGTTAAGCTTTCCTTTTGGACTCTTTTTACTGACAGAGAAGGAAATCTTGCTATATCTCTTTGCGGCCCTATCAATGTATAGGTTCAGACACGTATTACCAATAAAGTACAATAATGTGATACAGAAATATAATTTGATGCCATTTTATTTTATTTAACATATTTATGTATTAAATTATTGTATTATATCCTATAACTATATTTTATTCTACAACTATTGTATATAACCCTTCTCACTTCTGCTTCTGGCTGCACGCAAGGAAAGCAGCAAAAAATTTTCTTCCTCTCCTCCCAAACTCTGCCAGAAATGAGTCTTTGGGACCCCGCAAGGCCTCCTACTCCAAAGACGCTGCTCCAAGATTCATTTCTGGCGGAGTTTGGGGGAGAGAGAGAAAGACTTCTGCTGCTTCCCTTGCATGAAGCCAACTCTCTCCTCTCTCTCGCTAAGAACGGAGCTGGGGACGGTATCCTGTGATCCCAAATAAAGAACGATCGATTGGTCGGAAAACGGAGTGGGGTTTTCCTGCAGACTTTTGGGGGGATTTTCCCAGATCTCTGCTGCTTTCTGCAGAGACGCTGGGAAAACGTCAGCAAGCCACCATCAGACAAAATTCATATTAGTGGTCCACAGGATTTAAAATTATGAGTTTGATTGTCCCTGAGGCCCAAAAGGTTGGCGACCTCCGGTTTAGTTAGTAACATGGGTTAAGTGAATCTAGCTTCCCCATTGACTTTGCTTGTCAGAAAGTTGAACACATGCCTGACTGTCATAAATATGAGTCAGTTGTCAAGCATCTGAATTCTGATTATGTGACCATTGAGATGCTGCAATGATCATAATAGAGATATAAGTCACTTTTTAAAGTAACTTTGAATAGTTACTAAATAAATGGTTGTAAGTTGACGACTTACTGTACACTAAGTTAGAAAGGAGTGTCTGAGTCAACTCTAAGAAAAGCAACCTGCTTCTACCAACCTGAGCATTGTAAAGATATATCTAGGGCTTGCAGCATCTTTTCCACCATGCAGCCTAGTTCCAAACTGACCAATGGGTTGCTATATCTTGCTATATCTCTTTGCGGCCCTATCAATGTATAGGTTCAAACACGTATTACCAGTTAAGTACAATAATGTGATACAGAAATATAATTTTATGCCATTTTATTTTATTTTAACACATTTATGTATTAAATTATTGTATTATATCCTACAACTATATTTTATTCTACAACTATTGTATATAACCCTTCTCTCATTTCAAATTGTTTGTTTGGAATTTTATTGGCAATGTGTTTGGACCTGTATGTTGATATGGCCTATAGGCTAATCAATACACACACACACACACACACACACACACACACACACACACACAGACACCAATATACACAGGAAATTCAAACAAAACTTGGACCTAACGTGTTTCGTCTGTTAGATCTGAAGCTTTTAGATTATGGTTTGTTAAATGAAAAGTTTACTGCAAGTTCACTGCATTTAAATTAATAACAAAGCAAATCTAAGATCTATAAATCTAAGTACATCTGAAAGATATTTCCATTTCAAGGCAGCCTTTCTTGTTGGCTATATAAGAATAGTTCTAACACCATAGGAATACAGGTAGTCCTTGACTTATGACCACAACCCAAATCTGAAATTTCTGTTGTTAAGCAAGACAATTAAGTGAATTTTGTACCATTTTACAACCTTTCTTGCCAGTTAAGTGAATCACTGCTGTTGTTCAGTTCAGTGGTCGCCAACCAGTGGTCCCCGGGCCACCGGTCCATAAGAAAATTTTGGTGGTCCTCAGAGAAATGTCACCCCCCAAAGTAATTAATCCAGATTGTGCGGGAACACAAGACTACGCCACCCACATGGCTCAAGGGAACACAAGGCTTGTGTTGCAAACAACATGAAGTAGTGAGGGGAGGGGGGAAAGGGGCGGAGGGAGGGAACGTGCTCCACTCACCCCACGCTTCTGGCCTAGCCTGCTTCTTTCCACTTCTGCTTCTGGCTGCACGCAAGGAAAGCAGCAAAAAATTTTCTTCCTCTCCTCCCAAACTCTTGCCAGAAATGAGTCTTTGGGACCCCGCAAGGCCTCCTGCTCCAAAGACAGTGCTCCAAGATTCATTTCTGGCGGAGTTTGGGGGAGAGAGAGAAAGACTTCTGCTGCTTCCCTTGCATGAAGCCAACTCTCTCCTCTCTCCCGCTAAGAACGGAGCTGGGGACGGTATCCTGTGATCCTAAATAAAGAACGATCGATTGGTCGGAAAACGGAGTGGGGTTTTCCTGCAGACTTTTGGGGGGATTTTCCCAGGTCTCTGCTGCTTTCTGCAGAGACGCTGGGAAAACGTCAGCAAGCCACCATCAGACAAAATTCATATTAGTGGTCCACAGGATTTAAAATTATGAGTTTGATTGTCGCTGAGGCCCAAAAGGTTGGCGACCTCCGGTTTAGTTAGTAACATGGGTTAAGTGAATCTACCTTCCCCATTGACTTTGCTTGTCAGAAAGTTGAACACATGCCTGACTGTCATAAATATGAGTCAGTTGTCAAGCATCTGAATTCTGATTATGTGACCATTGAGATGCTGCAATGATCATAATAGAGATATAAGTCACTTTTTAAAGTAACTTTGAATAGTTACTAAATAAATGGTTGTAAGTTGACGACTTACTGTACACCAAGTTGGAAAGGAGTGTCTGAGTCAACTCTAAGAAAAGCAACCTGCTTCTACCAACCTGAGCATTGTAAAGATATATCTAGGGCTTGCAGCATCTTTTCCACCATGCAGCCTAGTTCCAAACTGACCAATGGGTTGAAGTAAGTTCAGGTTGTTGCTGCCCACAAAGTTTTGAGCCAGATTAATAATAGTCAACATCAGTGAGGTCTGAAAAAAAATATCAGTGATGCACTACCACCAAAATCATCAAACATCAATAAAACAAACAAGCATTGGAAAGATAAGCTAATCACTAGCACTAGCCAAGAAAATCCAAAATCATTAGAAACTTCTACCTTTATTCCAAATAAACTCTGCTTCGACTATTGGCTAATTGACTTATGATTTGGTAATTAGAGGGAACTCCATCTTCCAAGCCTTGTTACTAGCTGCAGCATGTATGGACAACCTATGGCTTTCCAAAATTTGCTGAACTTCAACTCCCAGTGGCCCTATGTCAATAGAGCAAATGATGAACATGCGGGGAACGTAACTTAGTCATATTTATAAAGTCTCAGATTGCTGATCACTGGGCTAGAAAATGAAAAATCACACACTTCTTGTAATAATTCCTAATATACTTACAAACTATATTTTTACTTGCTACTTTTTGAGATCCCTTTAATATTCTGTTACCTCTCCATGGTGGTAAGAGGACATCTCTGCCACTGATCCAGCCAGCTGAGCTACTTTTACCTCCCGCTTGTCATTTCTTTTGAAGCATGTATATAAAACTTTCCTCTGACCTGGTTTCAGTCCTGAAAGAATCAGAGAAGCCATTAGTAATTACAACGTCTCTTCATAATGAGCCTTACCTAGCTAAGGCATTCTCAAAAGGACAAATCTTCCAAGTTAGAGTATATATTAGTTTATTGGAAATATATCTGCCTTATATCAAGGCAATAAATATACATTTTCTGATGCATTAAATCCTGCTTCAGGCAAGAATGTTTAAGAATATAAGGCTTTATAAAGGTTCATTTGTCAGTTACAAAACTTACCCTCTTTGTGGTCTATCTCTTTTAAAAATTATGAACTATATTCAAAGTACATAAAATCTTGTTTAATTTGTAAAAAAAAGCCCCTTACCATCAATTAATGATGGAATGGATCGCTCATTATCAGAATTTGAGAACAGCACAAGTTCCTTGTTGATAAAATCATTGTAGGTCAGATAATTTGTAGTTTTCCCATATAGGTAATCCTAAAGAAGGCAAGGCAATTTAAGACACATCCTTAAAATAGTATCCAAGTGCTTTCAACAGAGATATTACCATTTCTAACGGCTTGCTTTAAAAAAAAAAGCGAACACAGGATTTTTTCACTTGGACCACACATAGCTAGATGTGAAATGATAGACTTTCAACTTGGACCACACATTGCTGGATGCCCTCTTGTGGCATAAGGTTGATAAAGAATGCATATGCATCAGTTGTCTTTGATGGAATCTGTCATTTCATTAATATACATAAAACTGCCTCCATCAAACCTTAGTAATTGGTGTGTGAAAAAGTTTTCATTTAGGAAACATCAAACTTAAAATAAACTATATTGACTGCAGTGGAAATATGTTGAGCCTGAAATCCTTTTAGTGAGCCTGAAGTTGGTTGACATTAGCTCAGAAATGTTAAAAAAATCAAATATTTATATATTTCTTATTACTGATTGTTTCTCAACTGTTGCCAAATATTTAGTGAGTCAAAGGTAGAGACATCCCACTAATGCTAAAATAATAAAAAGAAACTACCGGACTATTTGTATCTTAAATTTAATAGACAATTCTCACTGTTCACAAGTTCTATGTATATTATTCTGCCTCAAATTATTCAGAAGAAATCCCATTTTATTCTGAAGGCAACTTACATCTGGCAGACCAAGAAGCTTCCGTTTCCTTCGGTCTTCCATGAAGTTTGTCAGCCACTCTTTTCGATCGTCAACCTTTTTTTTACTAAAGGCCTAGAATGAACAAAAAATTTACTAAACAATACTTACACTGCCAAGTGCTTAATTAAATCAGTTTTGATAAATAAGAAGGAATCAAGATGTCAAAAAGCAGCAATTGCTGTAAAGAGCTCCTCTGAAAAAGTATTTATCACTGTAGTTTTAATCTCTACACATCTGCTGCCTTATTAAAAGCGTCAACTCAATTAGAAAAAGCTGAGAAAATTCCAGGACATGAATGAACATCAAAGAAAATAGAAGGAAGAGAGATCATACACATTCTGCAACACAAGCTAGATCCAAACCCACAAAAAGTTGAACTTACCTAAGGAACAGATAGCCAACAAATATTCTGATTCCCTCCAATGCTTCCTTGGATATGATGGGTTAGAGGTGGATTTACAAGCAGAGATGAAAAGTCAACAGCTTATAGATCTTAATCGCCACCCTCCAAACACGTTGCTGTAATATGCTCTGTGGCCGCAGTTTAATACAGGATGATGTGCGTATCAACCTGATAAACTTAAAAGAATAAAATGTAAACTAAGTCTGCTGACGGCACAAACGGTTCTCTCTATCTTAGACTTGTCCACAATTAAAATCAACTCCTTAAAAGAGGAGTTGGAAAACATTGAGAACTAGCCAAATAACAACTCTACCAAAGCACATATCTCCCGTACTACGCATGCCACAAAAACACCAGCTGCAAAGACAAGGACAACCTTATCCCTACACCAAGGAAAAGGGAAATCAGAGTTGACCACTCCTGTGGAAAGAGCGGGAAACAAATTCTCAGTGGGCATGTAACCAAGAGAGAGAGCCATTTAAACAGCAAATGCTAGCTGCAGCCTAAACAATCCACCTTACAAATATTAAATAAACAAAGGTGAATGGGAACAAAGAGAACAATCCTCTTGCGAGGAGTATCTGACTGATTTACAGCAGGCTGACTGACTTCCATTTAGCAGAGGCCAAGAACAAATTCTACATACATTTGGGCAACCCGCAACTCCTAGATTTTAAAATGAGACCTTTAAACTCCTTGTGCCCTTTTGGTATTCTTTTTGCTTTCAAAAGTACCTGGTGGTTATAGGGATCTGGATAGGAACAACAGGCTTCAGCTGAACACTAGCCAAACAGAGTGAACTATGGGCGCGAGGGACCTCATGATCCAGCTATTTATCATCTTTACTTCTGGATGGGTCTGCACTGCAGTATGTATCTGTGGGTTCTCCTGGACTCACAACTCCTGCTCAAAGAGCAGGTGAGTTATGGTTAAGAGAGCCTTTGTGCAAGTTGTGCACAAGTTACACCTTACCTCGATCGTGAAGCTCCGAGCATGGTGATTCCTGCCCCGGTCATCCCTTGATTGGATTAATGCAATGTGCTCTACATGGGGCTGGATTATCTGGAAAGCCAGAGAGCTGGCGCAGAATGCAGTAGCGTAATTCTGAGGGCTCCTAAGTGGCACATATAACACCAAGTTGTGGATTGCCCGTTTGCTTTCAGGTCCAATTCAAGGTGTTGTTTATTACCGTTAAAATACTATATGGGATAGGTTCCATATATGAGGAGCTGTCTCATGCCAAGGGATGAGCCAGTCCCCTTTGCGCTAGCGGAAGAGGCTAGCTGTAGACCCCGTCTGCTAAGGAATTCAAGGGAGCAGGGCCAAGGAGAGCAGCTTTTTCTGATCCTGGTCCCGACCCTGTGGAAGGCTCTACCACGGGAGGCAAGAACTGCTCCTACCCTTTTGGCCTTCTGGAAAAGTACAGGCAATCCTCAATTTACGACCACAATTGAGGCTAAAATTTCTGTTGCTAAGCAAGGTAGTTGTTAACTGAATTTTGCCCCATTTTATGTTCTTGCCACGGTTAAGTGAATCACTGCGGTTATTGTTAGTAACACGATTAAGTGAACACGATTCACCATTGACTGTCCTTGTCGAAAGGTGATCACATGACTCCGGGACACTGCAACTGTCATCAGTACATGCCAGTTGCCAAGTTTCTGAATTTTGATCAGGTGACCATAGGGATGCTGAAATGGTTTTGTGTGAAAAAATGGTCATAAGTCACTTTTTTTCAGTCCCGTTGCATAGTTGGTCCTTGACTTACAACCACAACTGAGCCCAAAACTCCTGTCACTAAATGAGTCTTGCCCCATTTTATGACCCCCCCACCAGTTATTAGGCAAATCACTGCAGTTAGTAGCATGGTTGTTAAGTGAATCTGGCTCCCCGATTGACTTTGCTTGTCAGAAGGCTGAAAAAGGGAATCACATGACCCAAGGACACTGCAACTGCCATAAATGTGAGTCAGTGGCCCAGTGTCTGAATTCTGATCACATGATCTTAGGGAAGCTTGCAATGGTCGTGAAAAACAATCACGTCACTTTTTTCAGTGCTGTTGTAACTTCAAATGGTCACTAAATGAATGGTTGTAAGTCGAGGACTATCTGTATTATCCCTTGGTTTTGCCAGTCATCTTGGGGCCTGAGGGAACAGCTTACTGCTGGTGGTGGTGTATGAGGTAAGGAAACCTCATCCCTGCATTGTCTGTCTCTTAGTCCTGTTTTGTATATAGTTTTAAATTTTAATTTGCACATCTTTTTATTTTTCTTTTAATAATCTGTAAGCTGCTCAGGGTTGCTTTGTAATGGAGTGGACGGCATAAACATTTAATAAATACACACTTTTTCTATCTCTTTAAAATGTATTTTAGGCTCAGAAGAACTCAGCCCACTCCTAAACCAATCTGGTCCCTTGACTTTAAAGAATAAATATGACTTCAGATAATCTCAAGGACACTTTTCCAGTTCTGCTCCCCCCACCTTCCACCCATGAATGTCCAGGCAAGTTTGAAAAGTCTTTTCTTCCCACAGCAAGACACAGTGCAGATGACCGGAGAAAAACACCAGATTAACTTTTTCAGTGCCCTGCCAGAATCAGAATAAACTGATATTCTTAGAGCGGATGATTTGAGACAAACTCGGGTGACCTAACATATAGTAACCAGATCTCTAATTGATCTGGTTTTACCAACTATCCAAGACAGTTTCATCATTTTGAGAAAAGACTTGTTGACATGGCGGTCACCCTCCTCTGACCTATGGAATCTAGATATGCAGAGCATTAGCAAAGAGTCCCCTGGAGCAGATTGAACTTATGACATAATGCCCAAAATGTATAAAATCCAAAACATAGAGAGCTGAAAGCTGCTGACAGACAAGGAGGTTTTGACTGCTAAACCTTAGGAACTGCAACTTGAGTCAGGAAGTAAACAGCACCAGAAACATGACATGGACCTTTTCTGCTTAACATACCTCAAAACTGGCACACACTTCAACCTTCCAAGCAAACCTTTGGTCTAGGAATCACCTGAACTCGTGACAATGGCAGCTCCAGGTGCAGAAAAAATATCACCACCCAAACCGGAACCAACCTCTGCAACAAATTATACTGACATGAAACAACAATCTGGTAATGGTCACCATGATTCTGTACCTCTGTTAATGTTAAGTGCAATCCACCATAAAAGTTATCCAGTTTTATATAGCAGCACAAGAATGGCAAAGGCAGGCTAAATTATCACCGGGGTCTTCTAGATACGGAAGAACTTTTCAAAGTTTCAGAATGATCGCATGAGCCATATCATTCATTTAGAGATCTCAATACATCACCAGCCACCCCCTCAGACAACAAACAAGGAAGTTTCACATTAGGATCACTATCTTTGCTCTCTTGAAACACTATTGAAAGTGAAGCCAGAAATAGAGACCCTGCTCTTTAATTTCACAACCTATGGACAGTTTCAACTGGGAAACTGTGACCCATCCTAGACCAAGCCAAATCCAGAAACACTAGAGAAATTTCTAGAAGCCTGGCACTCTGACAAATTAACCATCAATGGACCTATAGACATAAACAATATGTGCATACTATGCAAAAGAGACAATCAGCAACCAGAAAGGGAACAAAGACCAAAATATGTCCCCACCAGCAATCCACACCCAGATGAGCAAAGATAGCACCAAGATTAACATCAGACCAACAGTGAAAATGTAAACAATATCACAGTCAAGGAACTGCCAAGCAGACTAACATTAACCATTCTAACCAAAGAACTTCCAAGATCACTACCATCTACACTGACAGGGCCAGCCACTAGGGGTGGCCCACAGGCCAGATCCGGCCTGCAATGTGGGTCGAATGAAGCCAGCACGGCTGTCCTGGAAACTGTAAGGGGCTGTTTCGTGTCACTTCAGCCAGGCCCATGTCATCCTGGCAAGTGCACATGTGCACAAGAGGTGGCCAGGATAGTGGCGGTGGGGCATGTGTGCGCATGCCCCCGCCACCTCCTCCTCCCGCCACCAGCTCACAGAGGACAACTAGAATGTTGATCTGACCCACGAAGAAATTGAGTTTGACACCCCTGCACTAGAATATTCTATTAAGAAAACTCAAGCTTTTGAGAGTGTGTGCCATACTTTGTGCACTAATCAAACAGGTGGTGGTAAGGGTGAAGGGGAACTGAGACACAAAACAGCTTATGTAGAAAACAAAAAGGGGTCAGTAAAAAAGGACTCAAATGCCTCTACACCAATGCACCAAGTATGAGGAATAAACAAGGTGAACTAGAAACCCAAGTACATGAGGGCAGCTATGATACGGTCGCTATTATGGGAAGCTGGTGAAATGAACCCCATGAATGGATTCCATAGAATAGAATATATGAGTAGAGGGATTTAAACTGTTTAAAAGAAATAGACCTAATATAGTGGAATTGCACTATAGATAAGAAATAATTCTATCGCCACAGAAATATAGCAGAACAATGATGGAAAATCATCTTGAATGTATTTGGGTCAATATAAAAGGGGAGTATGACATTGCCGTAATTGTATACCACAGGCCAGCCAACCAACCAGAGGAAATAGATGAACCTTTTGCTAGTCAGTTAACTAAGGTATGTAGGAAGCACACCACAACAGTGATGGGGGACTTTTAACTATTCTGACAAGTGGAAGACAAACCTTATGCCTAGTGGAAGATCAAACAAGTTCCTGACAAAACTAATATATAGCTTTGCCTTCCAAAAGGTAGAGAAGAGAAGTAGACGGTCAGCCATATGGGAATTAATTCTCATTACTAGAAAATGAAATGATAGAAAACATTGAAGATGTTGGGGAAGAGTGATGCAATATTGGAATTCAAAATTACGCAAGTGCAGGCAATAGAACAAAGTCTTCAAGAAAGTTGATTTGAATAAACTTAAACAGAGCTTAAGAAGGATTCCATGGATGAGAATCCTCAAGGGACAAACAACCCAAGCTTGAAAAAAATGTGAAAAGTGAGATTATAAAAATCCACACTAGTACAATTCCAATGAAGAAAAATGAGAGATCTCAAAAGAAATTAGCTTTGCTGCACAAAGAACTCTCTGATAAACTGAAATACAAAAAGGATAAGTATAAAAGAGAGGCACGTAACTAAGGCAGAATATCGGCAAATAGCTCAACCTCAGAAAGATGAAGTCAGTAAAGCTAAGGCTCAAAATGAACTGAGGCTGGCAACAAAAATAACATTAAAAAAAAAGCTTCTTCCAACATGTAAAAATAAAAGTCAAGCAATTGGTCCATTAATGGGAGAAAATTGCAAGAAGGTGCTGAGCAGCAGGGAGAAAGCAGAATCGCTTAATTTGTTTTTTATATCTGTCCTTACAATAAAAGGGGGGAAAAAGTCCATCCTATCAAAAAAAGTATTGTGAAATGCAGCTAAGGAATGCAACTCAAAATAAGAAAAAATGGCAACAGAATACCTATCCACTTTAGATGAATTCAAAATCACCAGGACCAGATGGATTACACCCTGAGCTACTGAAGGAATTGGCAGACGTGATTTCACAACCACTGAATCACATCTTTCAAAGAACTACCAGATGACTGGAAAAGGGCTGATGTACTTCCTACCTTGAAAGACAGGGAAAAATGAATCAAAGAAACTATATACCCTATCAACCTGATGTAAATACCTGGGAAAACACTAGAAAAAGTAATCCAATTACAAATCTACAAATACCTAGAGGCAAGCAAAGTCATAAACAGAAGCCAACATGGCTTTGTGAAAAACCGATCACGCCAAGACAAATCTTATAGCATTCTTTGACAAAGTGACAAAATTAGTGGACCAGCAAAATGCTGTGGATATAATTGACTTGGACTACAGTAAGGCATTTGATAAAACACACCACAACCTACTACTTGATTAAGATGTAGCATCATCACCAGATGGATTGTAATTGGTTGACCAACCGCACTTAATGTACAGCCCTTAATGGAACAGCATCTACACCAGGGATGTCAAACTGGCGGCTGATGAGCCAGATGCATCACGTGGAAGCCACGTCCATCCCAGCTTTGCAAATGAGAAAAATAAACGAAATGTGACGTGATGGCAATGTGATGCAGTGAGTTTGACACCCGTTATCTACATGGAGTGAAGTATGCAGTGGGGTACCCCAAGGTTGTCTTAGGCCCAGTATTTTTCAATATATTCATCAATAATTTAGATGAGGGGATAAAAGGCGAACTCATCAAATTGGCAGAAATAGCCAACTCATGAAGATAGAGTCAAGATACAGAAGGGTCTTAGCAGCCTTAAACACTGAGCGCTATCTAACAAAATGAAATTCAATGGTGAGAAAAGTAAAGTTCTACATCAAGGTAAGAAAAACAAAAAAGCACACAAGTATAGAATAGGTGATTCTTGGCTCAAAAGTAGTACCTGCAAGAGGGATCTTGGAACGCTAGTGGACAATTACTTAACTATGAGCCAGCAGTCTGCTGCAGCTGCCAAAAATGCCAATGAGATCCTAGGCTGCATTAACAGAGACAGATTCAAGATCACATAAAGTGTTAATACCACTTTATGATGCCTTTATTACTAATTATGCATCCAGTTTTGGTCACTATGATATAAAAAAGATGTTGAGACTAGAAAGAATGCAGAGAAGAGCAACGAAGATTAGGAGACTGGAGAACCGTTCCAGGAATTGGGTGTTTAAAGAAAAGAAGGAATAGGGATGTCATGCTAGCAGTGTTCCAATATCTAAAGGGCTGCCACAAAGAAGAGGGAGTCAAGCTATTCTCCAAAGCACATGAATACAGGACAAGAAGCAATGGATGGAAGGAAACCCCTAATCAAGGAGAGAATCAACCTAGAATACGAGAATAGAGAAATTTCCTCACCGTTAAGAGTAATTACTCAGTGGAACGACTTCCCTCCAGAAATTGTTGCAGACACGGGTGCGCTGCGGGCCACCAAAATTTTCTCACGGACCACTAGTGGTCCCTGGACCACTGGTTGGTGATCTCAAGACTAAAAGAGCTTCAAGGTCCCTTCTCTTATTCTGTTAAAATAAGAGGAAACTCCACTTCTCACTAGCTTTGATGATATCTAGTTTTGAGTAATGATAATGCCAAGCTCAGAGAGCATCACGGACACCCCACACCCCATAGAATCCATGCCTTTATAAGTTACACCTCCCAATTCAACATCTTTGTCCCAAGAGACGTTGTCAATGATGACTTTACTGAGGGATATGCATCATTATTTCTCTTAGTAAATCCAGGCCCGGGACAAGGGAGATATCATACTGATCTGAGTGCCTATATCCTAATTATTCTAAAAAGTGAGATTACATCAAGAGATGCTGTTGAGAAGTTAAAACAAATAGCTATTCTCAACTTTTTTAGAGAAATTGTTTCTCATTAATTTCTATAAACTTCTCAATATCCCTCAAACATATACTGGTGAAATTTGGGGAAAAGAAGAACATTACATCAATGCACTTGAATTATGCTTTCCCACTTGCTCATATTGTACCTGAAGGGATTTCAATGCCAGACTAGGCTCAAATGATAATCAGCTATTTGCCAAAGTTCCACCAAATTTGCAGACTATCTCTCCCCACACTTCCAATTATAAACTCTAAAGTTCTCATTGGACATCAGATATACGTACGTTTGACCATTTCCAGACCCAAATCTGGAAGAAATTGAACTCTTCCTCAATTGACAAAATTATTTGAGCTTGAAAGTGCAATGCAATGCCCAAAGACATTGCACCAAATAAATTCCTATTAAGAGAGAAATGAGACAGCTATGTATTTTAGCTTTTCTTTTTAATATATATTAATTTCCTAATTGCCAAATTAAATAGTCAATTTCTTCATTTGCTAAAACTGGGAGAAACACAACTGTATTCTTTTGTATGCAAATAACACTATGTTGCTTTGTCAACACAGACTGGCTTGAACTAGGCGCTCCAAATATTAGCTGAGAGCTGCCAAAAACTTCTAATTACACTAAAACCAAGGTCACGGTCTTTGCTGAGCACGCATGTGTAGCCATAAATCTCATGCCCATTAGTCATTTGCACAAAAAGTGTTGGCTTTACAAACCCTTTATTTCTCCAAAGGACCTCAACATATACCTGCAGCAATTAAAAGTTCTTTCAGCTAAGATCCAAATTCAGTTCCATTTTGGAGCTCAATTGGGCCCCTATAGGTCATTCCTTTCTTTGGAAAAAATGAGTCCATGTTTTTGAGAAACATCATTAAAGCACCTTGCTGTGTTTCAAAGATGGTCCTGTGCTGTTAAACTGGTCTTCTTGAAATTGAGACTTCTGCCTGGATTTACATCTTCTACCGGCTTAAGCTCCTCTTCTTTCCAATTTGATTTGCCCCCTTTTACTATGACTGACAGCTTTCAGTGTTCCTGGAGCCAGGCAATACATGCCAAATTGCAACTCTATGGGTATTTATGGTCAGCCATTATCTTGATGGGCTACAAACATGCTCTAGATCAGTAGCCCCCAATCTTTGCGGCTTGGCAGCCCAGTGGAGTGGGGGAGAGGGGAACTGGCCTGGGGAGCGTGGGGTTCAACTTGCATAAGTTAAGCTGCATGCCAGCCTGCTGCATGTGCAGCCCGATTATAAATAGGTTGTAGCCCAGGGCCAGCTATTTATTATAGCATATAAGAGCTATG